>NW_024964825.1:597-3086 GCF_019238085.1 Lagopus leucura
ACTAACAAATGGAGCTTAACGCCACCTACAGGAGTTTGGTTCTGAATTCTGACTTGACATCATCTGAACTCTGACGCAAGAGCCCTGGCAATGCACTCATCAGTTTATTTTTTGCCATTTACGGTTCTGCATTCTTGTTTCATCTTAGATCTGAATGCTGCTTGCCCTGCACAAAATTAGGTAACTGATGTGTTTGTCTTTGGAATTAGTGATGAGAAACACTGTTACAACCCATCTGCATTCTTAGGATGCATAGGCTGACCCAAAATTCATTGTTCCAGAATGAAGATAACTTCCTTTCCTTGTACCTGTTATATTTTGCAAGCGTTCAATAAGCTCAGAATTGATTCATTCTTCTGTTAGACTTCTTAACTATTTCTGAGGGAAACAACTAATAGAACCTTTTTAGATTTGGAAATTTGAATTGTGAAATTACTTTTAGTTTTAAATTTCCTAGGGGAAAATGAATTGAACCCATTCCTGCCGCAGTTCTCTCTTGTCCAATATTTAAGGTTGGCTGGAATACTAAAAGTTATTACAGGACAAGGGGTGTCTAAAGAGATACCAAAAAGATCCCATGGGTTGTATTTTGGCTCACTGGAAAGATGTTGCTGGTGAACCAGGAAGAACACCAAGGAAGAAACCAGGAACATAAATGAAGTAACAGGACCAGAAAGGGTTAAGGGAAAAAAAAAAGTGAGTTTGAGATGTTAGAGCTTGTGATCTGCTGAGACAGATGGGTGCTGGCACGAGAACACCCCCACAGAGATCTAGGAAGCCAAATATCCCAGTGTTAGCACTGGAAGCCTTGGGGGGAGGTGAAACTGAAATAGGTTAGTTAAGTGTTTCAGTTGTCAGCAGCTGGGGACTTTGGACTCGTCAGGCTTCTTTTTGTGCACAAACTGTAAGGAGTGGTCTCTACAGCTGAGGAAACCTTAGGCACGTTCAGTGTTTTCAGTGTGATAAAACCCCTTTGGGATGCATTCTGGTACAAAAAGATGCTCATTAAATATTGTAATCAATGTCCCTGTATAAATTAGAGAGCAGGGAGAAATGGCCCGTTAATGGCACTCTGAATTATAACACCCTGTCACAATTAATGTTGTTCCTGAGAAGGGAAGGTAAATGGGATGAAATGGAGTATGCAAATATGTTTACCCTTAAAAATCTTTACCCTTAAAAACCACCCCAAATGGCAACAGGAGTGTGAGCTGGGACCTCCCCCGGACCCTACAATATTAACCCTGGGAAAGGAACGTGAAAGAGAAGGGTTTGACCAGCTCTGTGATATTGCTCTGTGTGCAGTATAGGACAAAGGTGTGCAAAATTAGAGAAAATGAGGATCCCTGAGGAATCGCCAGAACATTATAAACCTGCAGTGAGAGTTAAACAGAAGGATGAGGAGAGTGACCAAGAGATGGGGACCCCTCCTGACAGCCCAATGTCTGCATGAACAGTCACTGAAAGATAACTCCATTGTGGTAAGCAGTGGGAGCAGAGGGGAACCCTCATCGTAATCAAAGTGCAGTTTTCCTCCTTTGACCTGGAAACATGGAAAGGAGTGGCAAAAGCATACCAAAATGATACCGTTAACATAACCCATCGCTTTCAGTTTTTGATTAAGCAACATAACCCGACTGGGCTGACATCCAGTTGTTGTTAGATTGTATGACAGAAACAGACAGTTTTAAAGCCAGCACAGGATTTGACCAGTGGCAGACAGCCTGCAGGAAGAAGGGCAGGATATTAAGGATCATTTTTCCCTTTGCAGGACCTGCATTGGATCTTAATTGAGCTGCTGGGTGGGATCTTTCGGTTGCTTATAGGGGATGGATTGTGAAGGGAATGGAAAGGGCCATTCTGAAAATGATCAACTGGTCAGCCCTGTCTGCAACAAGACAGGGTCCACAGGAATCCCCATCTGACTTTTTGGACAAATTGTGAACTACCGTAAGAAGGCATTATCCTTCAGACCCAGGGTCAGAAATAGGGGTACAAATAATTTCCTTGTTCATCAACCAGGCTGCAGATGACATCTGCTGAAAGCTGCAGAAATTGAAATTGTTAGAGAGCAGGAATTTGAAAAATTCGGTAGGTGAAGCATGGAGGATGTATAGTAATAGGGAGGAGGAAGAAAGGAAAAAAGAGAAAAGGATGCTGGTTTGCAAGAAGCTGGGGAAATGAGAGCTTGGACAGAGGAGGCCCCTGAAGAAGGACCAGAGCGCCATCTATCGACAGCGAGGAACCAGTGTCAGGCAGAAGGCAGGGAAGGGAGGGAGGACGGGCTCAAATGCGTTCCCCTGTTACCGAGGAGCGATGCGGACCTGGGGAGTCTGTCCTCGCGGATCCACTGGTTAGAATAAGGCTAGGGGAAAAACAACTGGGCCTTTAAAACTGCAGATCCAAAAGCAGCAATATGGGCTCTTGTATTTGTCAGAAATTTGACTTTGAGAAGCGTGGCTTTTGACACAAAAGCTTATGTGTCTCCT
>NW_024964826.1:0-1250 GCF_019238085.1 Lagopus leucura
CCATGCAGCCCCACGTATCTCATGCACCCCATGCAACTTCATGCAGCTCCACACAACCCCATGCAACTCATGCACCTCCACGCAGCCCCATGCATCTCCATGCAACTTCATGCACCTCTACGCAATGCATTCCATGCCACTCTATGCAAATCCATGCAACCCACCGCGCTTCATACAAATCCATGCAACCCCATGCAGTCCCATGCAACCCCACACACTTCATGCACTCCATGCAACCCCACACAACTCCATGCAACCCCGTGCAAACCCATGCAACCCCATGCACTCCATGCAACCCCACACAACTCCACGCAACCCCGTGCACCTCATGCATTCCATGCAACCCCGTGCAAACCCACACAACTGCATGCACTCCATGCAACCCCATGCACTCCATGCAACCCCATGTAACCCAACACACCCCCCATGCACCCCATGCACCCCACGCACTTCAAGCACCCCCATGCACTCCATGCAACCCCATGCACTCCATGCATTCCATGCAACCCCGTGCAAACCCACTCATCTGCATGCACTCAGTGCAACCCCATGTAACCCAACACACCCCCCATGCACCCCACGCACCCCCACGCACTTCAAGCACCCCCATGCACTCCATGCATTCCAGGCAACCCCATGCAAACCCACTCAACTGCATGCACTCCATGCAACCCCATGCACTCCATGCAACCCCATGTAACCCAACACACCTCCTATGCACCCCATGCACCCCTACGCACTCCATGCAACCCCATGCACTCCATGCAACCCCATGCACCTCCATTCTACCTCACGCATCTCATGCACTCCATGCAACCTCCACGCAACTCCTCACACTTCATGCCCTCCATGCAACCCCGTGCACCCTGTGCAATCCCATGCACCTGATGCATTCCATGCAGCCTCATTCACTTCCATGCAACCCCACATATTTCATGCACTCCATGCAATCCCAACCTCATCTTGCCCGTGTTTGGGTTGGGGAAGGAAGGGCTGGGGGGGGGGGGGGGGGACGTAGAAGCAATTACTTCTCCTACACAAAATGCACCGAGAATCCCAAGCCCCCTCCCCCCCACGTCACCAACCCCGGCCCCATTTATCTGAGTGCTCCCACCTACATCATAACACATCTTTTGGGGCTTCTTTTGGGGGGGGGGGGGAAAGGGGAGGTTGGGGGCTGAAAAGATTACGGAGGCATTTTAAAAGCGGCGATCTGCTTTGGGGTGGGGTTGGGGGGGAGCAGGAGGTGA
>NW_024964827.1:0-1220 GCF_019238085.1 Lagopus leucura
AGTTGGGTGAGCACAATTTTTCTTTCTATGATTACTGGTCTACCTGTAAATACTTTGCCTGCTATCTCCAAGAATCTGTCAGAAGCAGTTTTGCCTCTTTGTGCGCAGGGCACCTACATTAACTTTATGTTGTGTGTTCAAAGTTGGCCTACAGTGCTAGTCTGCAGCCATATGCAAAACACTACGAAATCATTAGGGAAAACTTGTGCCAAGACATCTGAAGGCACTTCTCCAGAAAATACAGGTGGGCAAAGCACTCTGCATGTTATCTCTGCCTTTCATCTCTTACCCGATTCCCTGAGAAGGAAACAAAGGTGCAGAAGCTGAAAGGGAAGCACAGGGCACTCTGGCAGTCCACCAGTAGGGATGCATGAGGGACTGTGGCTATGCAACATGCCACAGAGCCACTTGTCTTCAACTCTGAAAACTACCTGCAAGTCTTTGACTCTGAATAGAGTGCTCACCCTTACTACTGATACACTAACAAGCATTTCACATAGTTACATTTAGTACAGCTGGAGCAAAGGTTCACTCTAGCTTGAATACATGGAAGACAGAATTTGCTCCCAAGTCCTCCTAGGGTAGCCATAATGGCTGCAATCAAATAAATCAGCGATCTCTACTTGCTGCTGTCTTCCATCCCAAACATTTCACTGCGGGAGGATAATCAGCTAAGACTACAGATGAGCCTTTAAGAAATTAGCTTAGGAGTTACTGTGCTGTGATCAAGTTACAAAACAAGAGGCTCTAATTCTTGCATTCAAAGTGCATGAAATTGCTATTCAGGGTGAAGAATGATCATTTAATATACCAACCTACTTGCCTAATCTGTCTTCACCACTTTCACCACACGGCGTACAGAAATGCCATTAGAAATTGACAGATTTCTCAGTTCATACTCAACCTCCTTTTGTAGGATAACAAAGACTTAATTGCCACCTCTAGGTTAAGGTATATCGGGGTAGGAAGGAAAATGCTTGGGTATTTCTAATGAAACTTCAAATAGATGGGATTTCACTCACCTTCATAATTTGAAAACTTTTAGCAGAGTGAATAATTTTATCCTGCTTTTTTTCCTGACCAGGTTTTACTGGTAACATTTTCTCGAAACCAAGGTTTAAATAAAATGACTAAAAATTAATGTGTTTAAGGTTGAAGAAAATAAACAGAGAAAACTTCTGAGTTTACCACTGAGTCTTCTGTCAAGACTCACTGCACTA
>NW_024964828.1:0-1125 GCF_019238085.1 Lagopus leucura
TATGGGACAGTATGGGACAGTATGGATCACTATGGAACAGTATGGAACAGTATGGGACAGTATGGACCACTATGGACCACTATGGGACAGTATGGAACAGTATGGAACAGTATGGGACAGTATGGATCACTATGGACCACTATGGACCAGTATGGACCAGTATGGACCAGTATGGGACAGTATGGGACAGTATGGGACAGTATGGACCACTATGGGACAGTATGGATCACTATGGGACAGTATGGGACAGTATGGGACAGTATGGGACAGTATGGACCACTATGGGACAGTATGGATCACTATGGGACAGTATGGGACAGTATGGACCACTATGGGACAGTATGGAACAGTATGGATCACTATGGACCAGTATGGATCACTATGGGACAGTATGGACCAGTATGGATCACTATGGATCACTATGGAGCACTATGGACCAGTATGGGACAGTATGGAACAGTATGGGACAGTATGGATCACTATGGGACAGTATGGGACAGTATGGACCAGTATGGGACAGTATGGGACAGTATGGGACAGTATGGGACAGTATGGGACAGTATGGATCACTATGGATCACTATGGGACAGTATGGGACAGTATGGAACAGTATGGACCACTATGGGACAGTATGGACCACTATGGGACAGTATGGAACAGTATGGACCACTATGGGACAGTATGGACCACTATGGGACAGTATGGGACAGTATGGACCACTATGGGACAGTATGGATCACTATGGACCACTATGGGACAGTATGGATCACTATGGGACAGTATGGACCAGTATGGACCAGTATGGACCACTATGGACCAGTATGGACCACTATGGGACAGTATGGGACAGTATGGACCACTATGGACCAGTATGGACCACTATGGGACAGTATGGACCACTATGGGACAGTATGGGACAGTATGGATCACTATGGGACAGTATGGGACAGTATGGACCACTATGGGACAGTATGGGACAGTATTGGACAGTATGGACCTGTATGGACCAGTATGGACCACTATGGACCACTATGGGACAGTATGGACCACTATGGGACAGTATGGGACAGTATGGAACAGTATGGGACAGTATGGATCACTATGGGACAGTATGGGACAGTATGG
>NW_024964828.1:1135-2260 GCF_019238085.1 Lagopus leucura
TATGGGACAGTATGGGACAGTATGGATCACTATGGAACAGTATGGAACAGTATGGGACAGTATGGACCACTATGGACCACTATGGGACAGTATGGAACAGTATGGAACAGTATGGGACAGTATGGATCACTATGGACCACTATGGACCAGTATGGACCAGTATGGACCAGTATGGGACAGTATGGGACAGTATGGGACAGTATGGACCACTATGGGACAGTATGGATCACTATGGGACAGTATGGGACAGTATGGGACAGTATGGGACAGTATGGACCACTATGGGACAGTATGGATCACTATGGGACAGTATGGGACAGTATGGACCACTATGGGACAGTATGGAACAGTATGGATCACTATGGACCAGTATGGATCACTATGGGACAGTATGGACCAGTATGGATCACTATGGATCACTATGGAGCACTATGGACCAGTATGGGACAGTATGGAACAGTATGGGACAGTATGGATCACTATGGGACAGTATGGGACAGTATGGACCAGTATGGGACAGTATGGGACAGTATGGGACAGTATGGGACAGTATGGGACAGTATGGATCACTATGGATCACTATGGGACAGTATGGGACAGTATGGAACAGTATGGACCACTATGGGACAGTATGGACCACTATGGGACAGTATGGAACAGTATGGACCACTATGGGACAGTATGGACCACTATGGGACAGTATGGGACAGTATGGACCACTATGGGACAGTATGGATCACTATGGACCACTATGGGACAGTATGGATCACTATGGGACAGTATGGACCAGTATGGACCAGTATGGACCACTATGGACCAGTATGGACCACTATGGGACAGTATGGGACAGTATGGACCACTATGGACCAGTATGGACCACTATGGGACAGTATGGACCACTATGGGACAGTATGGGACAGTATGGATCACTATGGGACAGTATGGGACAGTATGGACCACTATGGGACAGTATGGGACAGTATTGGACAGTATGGACCTGTATGGACCAGTATGGACCACTATGGACCACTATGGGACAGTATGGACCACTATGGGACAGTATGGGACAGTATGGAACAGTATGGGACAGTATGGATCACTATGGGACAGTATGGGACAGTATGG
>NW_024964829.1:0-1170 GCF_019238085.1 Lagopus leucura
GTCTGCTCATTTTACCAGTGAATCTGATCTGCAGTTTTTCCCACAAGCCTTCAGCCTACGTGCTGGAGGAATTTTGTGTGTGATGCAGTATCAGCTGTACATGGCCATCATCTTTTGCTGCTTTTTCTTTCCAGGGTAGAAATGGCACTAGTGGTGTGGCACTGAGAATGGTGTGTGATAGACTTTTTGTTTGCTGCTGTGTTGTTAACTGTGTCCAAAAAATGCTGAATGCTCGGAGAGCCTCCTTGCAACAAAAGGAAAGTGACAGTGCTTATGGCCAGCTCTGGTAATGAGCTTCTGACTCTGTGCCTCTTATTGTATTTAGGCTTAAACATTGCTTTTAAGTCAGCTTTGCGTGTAACAACACTATTCTTCCCATTGCTTCCAACAAATGGTTTAAATTCTGTAATAAAAATATAATGCCATTGTTGTTGCTGTTTGAGTAGGCTGCCAGTTGCCTTTGTGCTGGTGGAAGACAGGTTTTACCTGAGTAGTCGTAGTTTTTAATGAATCTAACTATTTGTCTAGGCCATTGTGTGTAATAAATAAAATTACCACCTGCTCACTGTTGCATTCTTCAGTAGAATATATCCCTCCTCTTTTAGAGGCATTTTGTTATACATATATATTATTTAGGAGCTTCCTAGCAAACAAAGTGATTTGGACCATTCTGTCTGTGGCTGAGAGCCAGCAGAGGAGGAAGAGTTCTCTCAGAGGAAGTTGCCGAGCCTTTATAGAATCATAGAATCATTAAGGTTGGAAAAGATCTCTAAGATCATCCAGTCTGTTGCATGCATGTTAGAACAGCAACGGGTGTTTGTGCTGTGCTTGTTGCTTCTGGTGTATTAATGTCAGTTGGGTTGTGTTAAGCCCACCGAACTGGGTGAAGAACATTCAGAAATGGAGCAGTTGGATATGGAACAGAGCCCCAAATGTTCTCCTCCGGGATGCATTTTAAACCTCTGGTAAAAGTTTGGAGGAGGTCTGCTTACGTGTAGAAAATTGAGTGTTGTAATCATTGGTGGACGGTGTATAGGCTTGAAGATGAGGAAAAACGGCCCACTCATGGGTTGATTAATGATAACACAGTGTTGCAGTTGATGCTATTCTGTAGAAAGGAAGGGAAATGGGATGAGGTCCCCCACGTGGATTTATTCTTTGAATTAAGAA
>NW_024964830.1:0-248 GCF_019238085.1 Lagopus leucura
GGATTTTGGGGTCTTTTAGGGGATTTTGGGGTCTTTTGAGGGATTTTTTGGGGTCTTTTGAGGGATTTTGGGGTCTTTTAGGGGATTTTGGGTTTCTCTTATAGGATTTTGGGGTCTTTTAAGGGATTTTGGGGTCTTTTAGGGGATTTTGGGGCTTTTTGATGGGATTTTGGGTTTCTATTATAGGATTTTGGGGTCTTTTAGGGGATTTTGGGTTTCTATTATAGGATTTTGGGGTCTTTTAAGGG
>NW_024964830.1:348-1040 GCF_019238085.1 Lagopus leucura
TTTGGGTTTCTCTTATAGGATTTTGGGGTCTTTTAAGGGATTTTGGGGTCTTTTAGGGGATTTTGGGTTTCTATTATAGGATTTTGGGGTCTTTTAGGGGATTTTGGGGCTTTTTGATGGGATTTTGGGGTCATTTTAGGGGATTTTGGGTTTCTATTATAGGATTTTGGGGTCTTTTGAGGGATTTTGGGGTCTTTTAGGGGATTTTGGGGTCATTTTAGGGGATTTTGGGGTCTTTTGAGGGATTTTGGGGCTTCTTATGGTGATTTTGGGGCTTTTTGATGGGGTTTTGGGGTCTTTTAGGGGATTTTGGGTTTCTCTTATAGGATTTTGGGGTCTTTTAGGGGATTTTGGGTTTCTCTTATAGGATTTTGGGGTCTTTTAGGGGATTTTGGGGTCTTTTATGGGATTTTGGGGCTTTTTGATGGGATTTTGGTTTCCTTTTAGGGGATTTTGGGTTTCTATTATAGGATTTTGGGGTCTTTTAGGGGATTTTGGGGTCATTTTAGGGGATTTTGGGGTATTTTAGGGGATTTTGGGTTTCTATTATAGGATTTTGGGGTCTTTTAAGGGATTTTGGGGTCTTTTAGGGGATTTTGGGTTTCTATTATAGGATTTTGGGGTCTTTTAGGGGATTTTGGGGCTTTTTGATGGGATTTTGGGGTCATTTTAGGGGATTTTGGGTTTCTATT
>NW_024964831.1:0-2502 GCF_019238085.1 Lagopus leucura
CCCCCCCCCCCCCCCCCCAGCCCCATTTTGCCTCTTTTTCCCCCCAGAATTCATGTTGTGGAGGCGCCCAGGTGGTCCTGAGCCCGGCTGGGAGGCAGCACTGGGGGCAGAAACACAGCGAAACGAGCACAAAAACCCTAAAAACACCCCAAAACCACCACTCACATGAGCCCCAAACAGTCGTTTCAGCCCTTTTTGGGGGTTTCTTGATAGAACTTTGAGGCAGAAAGTGCTAAAAAAGGTGAAAAAACACCCAAAACCCCCCATCCTGGTATTTTGGGGGTCTGGATGGTGGAAAATTGTCCCCCAAACCCCAAATTCGGGGCTGTTTTGGGGGTCTGGCCGGTGTCATCCTAAATCCTGATGACCTGAGCAGCCACGCAGGGGTTCCTCGGCTTGCCGTCGCGCTGCTCCTGCAGGCACAGCTGCCCGTAGGTCCCCGCTGCCCGGCCCTTGGTCAGCCGGCCGGGGTTGATGCAGACGCAGCCCAGCACCTCCTGTGGGGTGACAGCACAGATTGGGGGTCAGTGGGGGCTGCTGGACCCCCCCGGCATCGATCTGGGGGCGAAGGTTCGCGCCACGCTGGTTATTAACGAACAGGCAGCCCTAACGAGCTCATTAAACCCCCCGTTAAACCCCGATGGCTGGGGCGGGTTGCGGGAGGGGCGATTTGCTGCTCGTTAAACCTTAACGAAGTAACGCAGCTCCGATGGGGTGACGAGGACGTGGGGGGTGACGGGCAGCGAGGCGAAGGTGGAGAAGCTCTCGTAGTCCACGTTCATCTCCTCTGCTGGGGGGTACAGGGGGTAATAGCTGGAAGGAAAGGGGGTTTGGGGTAAAAAAAGAGGGATTTGGGGTCCTCTCCAGTCCCGGCGCCCTCCTATGGGGTCACCAGACCCCAAAAACGACAAATCCTGACCCAAAACAGCACCAAAACCTGTGAGTTCTGCACCTGAAGGGTCACAAAACCCATAATTGAGAAATGCTGAGCACCTCCAAATCCCTTTGGATTCTGCATCTGAAGGGTCAGAAATGCCCCCAAATCCCCAAGCATGAGAAATGTCCCCCCTGGGGGGGTAAATCTGTCGCTCTGAGGAGGAAAGCAGTGAGGCGGTGCAGAAATCCCCTGGTTTTGCCCCCAAAAAGCCCCATTTCGGGGCTGCTGCTGATACCTGCGCTGCGTCAGGATGTGCTGGAGGATCCGCGTGAAGCGATCCGAGGTCCCAGAGGAGCTGAAGGGTGAGAAAACGGGGAAATAAGGCAAAAAACAGGGAAAAAACAAGGGAAAATAGGGTGAGAAATGACAAAATCCCGAATCTGTGGGGTTTTTTCCCCACCTGCTGATCTCCTCGGTGCCCAGGTGGAACAGGAGGTCGGTGGAGGTGAGGCCCAGCACCACCCCGTCGATGTCCAGGGTGCAGGGATCCGGCATGAAGTGCGCCCGCTGTGGGGTGAGAGGGGCTGGGGGGGAAGCGGCCCCAAACGGCCCCAAAGCCACCCAAAGTGGCCCCAGAGCCACCCAGAATGGCCCCAAAATGGCCTCAAAGCCACCCAAAAGAGCCCCAAAATGGCCTCAAAGCCACCCAAAATGGACCCAAAATGGCCCCAAATCCACCCAAAATGGCCCCCAAGCCACCCAGAATGGCCCCAAAATGGCCCCAAAGCCACCCAAAAGGGCCCCTAACGGCCCCAAAGCCACCCAAGTGACCCCACATCCGGCCCCAAACCCACCGCAAACGACCCCAAATCTGCCCCCCAAGTGACCCTGGGTAAGGAAGGGTCGGATTGGGGGAAAAAAAGAGTATTTTGGGGGCAAGTTTGGTACCGCTTTGTCCTCCTTGGGCAGATCGGGGCAGACGAAGGGCGGCTGCGGGTACACGAAGTCGTGGTGGGCGTCCCGCTGCGAGGGGACGAAGACCAGCTGGGTGCCAGCGCTGCGGTTTGGGGGAAAAAAGGGCGATTTGGGGGAAAGAGGGGATTTGGGGGAGAGAAACGGAGGAAAAGGGGGCGGAGGAGGTGGGAAAGTGCAACGAATGGGCAGCAAACGGCGCCAGAATACCCCAAATCTGACCCCAAACAGCCCCCGATCGCTGCAAATTGCACCCAGTCTGCCCCAAAATGCCCCAAAGCCACCCTAAATTGCACCAGGACTGCCCCAAGTCCACCCCAACTGACCCCCAATTGCCCCAAATCCACCCTAAATTGCACCCAATCTGCCCCAAATCCACCCTGAATTGCCCCAAATCCGGCCCAAAATGCCCTGAATTGCCCCCAAATGACCCCAAAATCGCCCCCAAAATGCCCCAGACCCACCCCAAAACGCCTCCCCTTCACATTAACCCCCCCCCCCGAACCCCAAAAAGTCCCTTTCTGGCCCCAAAAAGGGCAGATTTGGACCCAAATGCCGCCCACCTCCGCGTCCCCTCCAGCACCGTCCGCACGCACAGCTTGAACACCTCTGCAAAGGGCAGCAGCAGCTGGCAGCTCTGCGCGTTTGGGGCA
>NW_024964832.1:0-3864 GCF_019238085.1 Lagopus leucura
GGGGGGGGGGACGGGGACACGAGAGGGGACAGCAGCGACACGGGGGGGGGGGCGGCGGCGGCGCTGGAGGCGGCGCCGATGGGGGACGGGGCGGCGGTGGCGGCGGAGGTGGCGGCGGTGAGGCGGGAGGGGACGGCGGTGACACGGAGGGCGTCCCCTCTGTGGCCGGAGGTGACCCCGTGGGGGCGGGAGGTGGCGAGGCTGATGAAGGCCGGGTCGGCGGCGACACGGGAGGGGACGGCGCTGGAGATGGCGCTGTGGGGGCGGCAGGTGACAGAGGACGGGGCGGCGGTGGCGCCAGGGGTGACATCGGGGACACGGGGGACCCCCGCAGCGGCACCGTGGGGACATCGGGTGGCACCGGGGACGAGGGACGGGTCAGCAGGGACACCAGGGGTGGCGACCACGGCGCGAGAGGCGACACGGCGGATGTCCCCTTTGTCACTGGAGGTGGCGCCGTGGGGACGGCAGGTGCCACCAACCCGAGAGGGGACATCCGTGACACAAGGGACGCCTCCAATGGCGCTGGAGGTGCCGCCCCCCATAAGGGACGGAGCGGCGGTGACACGAGAGGGGACAGCGACGGCACTGCAGATGGCGCTGTGGAGGCGGGAGGTGACAAGGGACGGGTCGGCAGCGACAGCAGAGGTGCCACCAAGGGCCTCTTCGGAGATGCCACCGCTGATGGAGGACGGGGCTGCGGTGACACGAGAGGGGACACGAGGGACATCGCCAGTGGAGCCGGAGGTGCCACCACCCGTAAGGGACGGAGCGGCGGTGACACGAGAGGGGACAGCGATGGCACTGCAGATGGCAGCAGTGACAAAGGATGGGTCAGCAATGAGACGAGAGGGGACAGAGGTGACACGAAGGACGTCCCCAGCGTCACCGGAGATGCCACCGCCAGCCTGGGGCAGCCCAATGGGGACACGAGGGGTGACATCGGCGACACGAGGGGTGACACCGGTGGCACTGGAGATGGCACTTTGGGGACAGGAGGTGCCACCGGCGACCCGGGACGGGTCAGCAGTGACAGCGGAGGTGACAGCAGGGACGTCCCCTTTGTCACCGGGGGTGACCCCGTGGGGACAGGAGATGCCACCGCTGACACAGGACAGACCACCGCCGGGGGACGAGGTGACAGAGGGGACGCAAAGGCCACCACCCCCATGGGGCAGAGCAGCGGGGACACAGGAGGTGGCATTGGTGGCACGAGAAGTGACACGAGAGGTGACACAAGAGGTGGCACAAGAGGTGACAGAAGAGGTGGCACAAGAGGTGACAGAAGAGGTGGCACAAGAGGTGGCATTGGTGACACAAGAGGTGACACAAGAGGTGACACAAGAGGTGGCATTGGTGACACAAGAGGTGACACAAGAGGTGACACAAGAGGTGGCATTGGTGGCACGAGAGGTGACACAAGAGGTGACACGAGAGGTGGCACGAGAGGTAGCATTGGTGACACAAGAGGTGGCACAAGAGGTGGCATTGGTGACACAAGAGGTGACATTGGTGACACAAGAGGTGACACAAGAGGTGCCACGAGGGACGTCCCCTTTGGGGCAGCAGCCGGGAGGACACAGGATGTCCCCGTGGACCCCACAACTGCCACCTTCGTCACCCAAAGTGTCACCTCCCCCCCCGGTGACGCCGATGTCCCCAGCGGTGCCACCACGGACGCAGCAGATGTCAGCAGGGCCACCCCAAGTGTCACCAGAGGTGTCCCCTTTGTCACACGTGGTGTCCCCAGCCCGGACACCACCCCCCATCCCACCCCGGGGGGGACATTTAGGGGGACAATCCCTTCTGTCCCCAACGCCGGCGGGCGCCGATGTCCCCAAGTCGGGGGGGTGCAGGGAGGGGGGGGGGGTGGCCTTTGGGGACGTCACCACCCCACCAAAGGGGTCCCCAGCGGTGTCCCCGAGGGGGTCTTCGTGGATGGACCCCGAGTGGCACCCAGAGGTGACCCCGAAGGTGACAGCGGAGGTGGCCCCCGTGTCCCCAGGGAGGGAGAGGGGGTCCCCAGCGTCCCCACAAGGGTCCCCAAAGATGTCCCCAAAGGGGTCTTCAGAGATGTCCCCAAAGGGGTCCTCAAAGATGTCCCCAAAGGGGTCCTCAGAGATGTCCCCAAATGTGTCCTCAGAAGTGACCCCAATGTCCCCAAATGGGTCCTCGACGATGGCCCTGATGTCCCCAAAGGGGTCTTCAGATGTGTCCCCAAAGGGGTCCTCAGAGATGTCCCCAAATGGGTCCTCGGAGGTGACCCCAATGTCCCCAAAGGGGTCCTCGGTGGTGACCCCGATGTCCCCAAAGGGGTCCTCAAAGATGTCCCCAAAGGGGTCTTCGGATGTGTCCCCAAAGGGGTCCTCAGAGATGTCCCCAAATGGGTCCTCGAAGGTGACACCAATGTCCCCAAATGGGTCCTCGGAGGTGACCCCAATGTCCCCAAAGGGGTCCTCGGTGGTGACCCCGATGTCCCCAAAGGGGTCCTCAAAGATGTCCCCAAATGGGTCCTCAGAAGTGACCCCAATGTCCCCAAAGGGGTCCTCAGAGATGTCCCCAAATGGGTCCTCGAAGGTGACCCCAATGTCCCCAAATGGGTCCTCGGTGGTGACCCCGATGTCCCCAAAGGGGTCCTCAAAGATGTCCCCAAAGGGGTCTTCGGATGTGTCCCCAAAGGGGTCCTCAGAGATGTCCCCAAATGGGTCCTCGAAGGTGACACCAATGTCCCCAAATGGGTCCTCGGAGGTGACCCCAATGTCCCCAAAGGGGTCCTCGGTGGTGACCCCGATGTCCCCAAAGGGGTCCTCAAAGATGTCCCCAAATGGGTCCTCGGTGGTGACCCCGATGTCCCCAAAGGGGTCCCCAGAGGTGGCCCCACAGATGCCCCCGGTGTCCCCAAAGGGGTCGTCAGAAGTGTCCCCAAAGGGGCCCTCGGAGGTGGCCGCAGAGATGTCCCCAGACAAGTGTCCCATGTCCCCAAATGGGTCCTCGGAAGCGGCCCCGATGTCCCCAAAGGGGTCCCCAAAGGGCTCCTCGGATGTGTCCCCAAATGGGACCTCAGAGAGGCACCCAACGTCCCCAGGGCGCTCCTTGGGTGTCCCCCCGATGTCCCCACGTGGGTCCCCAAAGGTGGCCCTGGGGACGTCCCCAAAGGGCTCCTCAGATTTGTCCCCAGTGTCCCCAAAGGGCTCCTCGGAAATGTCCCCAAATGGGTCCTCAGGTGTGGCCCCAAAGGGGTCCTTGGAGATGTCCCCAATGTCCCCAAAGGGGTCCTCGGAGGTGGCCCCAAAAGGGTCCTTGGAGACGTCCCCAAATGGATCCCGGATGTCCCCCAAGGGATCCCCGCCAATGTCCCCAAATGGATCCCAGATGTCCCCCAGGGGGTCTTTGGAAACGTCCCCAAAGGGGTCCTTAGAAGTGGCCCCGATGTCCCCAAATGTGTCCTCAAAAATGTCCCCAAAGGGCTCCTTGGAGACGTCCCCAAATGGATCCCAGATGCCCCCCAAGGGATCCCCGCCAATGTCCCCAAATGGATCCCGGATGTCCCCAAAGGGGTCCCCAGAGGTGGCCCCGATGTCCCCGGTGTCCCCCAAGGGTTCCTCAGAAGTGGCCCCGATGTCCCCAAATGGATCCCAGATGCCCCCCAAGGGCTCCCTGCTGATGTCCCCGATGTCCCCAGAGGGCTCTTCGGATCCGTCCCCCAAGGACCCCCCAAACGGGACCTGGGGGCCGTGCCCCGACGAGGACCCGAAGCCACGTCCCCAAAGGGGGTCCCCCCAAAAGTCCCCCGGGAGGCTCCCCAAGGGGTCCCCACGGCGCTCCCCAAAGGGCTCCCCAAAAAGACCCCCCGAGACGTCCCCA
>NW_024964833.1:0-13839 GCF_019238085.1 Lagopus leucura
TTCCCTTCCCTTCCCTTCCCTTCCCTGTCACTGTGGATGGGCACCAAAAGGCAGCAATGCTGCATGAAGAAGATCCTGGCTCTGCCCATCCCTGTGAAAGCTGAGCACTCCTTCCTATAATCCCTTCAGCTCCGGTGGCACCGCAGTGATTTACAGCTCTAATGCTTTGATCCAGGGCATGTTGCACCGTGGGACACAAGGGAGCTGGGAGAGAGGACTGGAAAGGGAAGAAATCCATTGGTGGCCATGGCCATTTTGGAAGGATATGAGCACAGCCAGGTGGGGCCTGTTGGAGTTGAGGGAAAACCAATCCAATGCAGCAGGTTTGTGAGAGCGTGAGTGAGATCACGGCAGCATAAGGAATATTAATAGGATTTGCACAGATTAGTAAACTAATCTGTGCATTTCAGATTGGATTCCTCATTATGGAGAAGAAAATTAATGCACATACCATGCAGAATTGCCAGGCAGTGCAGTGCGAGCGTGATCTGAGTGCTGGGGAGATGGCTGTGTAGCTCTGTTGGTGACTGAGCATTGCACTGTGCCCTCCTGCAGCCAGGCCAGCACTGAGAATGGCTTGGGTTGGAAGGAACCTCAAAGACCATCTATTTCCAACCCCCCAAGTCAATGACATTTACCTTCAGGGAGCCTGGGAGAATGAATGCTTTGGAGTGCTTGTGGAGCAGGGTTTGAGGCGTTCCCTAGCACAAAGCATGTGCTGGGTGTTTCATTTCCCACCACTGCTGGGGTTGGTCTCATCTCCCTTATCAGCAGTAACTCCACTGAGCACCATTTGTCACCACCAGAAGCCATTTGCTCATGGTAAACTGATTTAAGGACAGGCACAGGATGCTATAAGGATCCTGCCTGCTTTCTCCGGGGCTGTGACTAAGAATATGCTTGAACTGCTTAAAAATAGAGTGAGCCTTAGAGGTACTGGTTTGAAGAAATACATTTGCATTTTGTTTTGTATTTATTAAATGCAATATACCAATATTTATATGTATTATGGTTTGGGGACCTTCAGTATCTCCTTTTTTTTCTTTTCTTTCTTTCTTTTTTTTTTTTTTTTTTCTTTTTTCTTGTCTTTTTCAACTAGGAACTCAATTTTCAGACTAGTAGGAAGCTGTGGCCATAAAACCTCCTTCCTACTTCCTCTCTCTCACCAGTTACTAAATATTGCAGAGTTCATAAATTGTGAAAGTTGGCAAATCAGAACAGTGCTTCGTTTTGAGACAGGGCTGGGGCTGTGAGACCCATTCTGTGCTACCTGGGACACATCCCTGCCGATGGAGATGCTGGGATGTGCTCAGCTGCCCAAACTGTGGATAGGGAACAGCTGGATGTAAAGATGGAGTCATGGGATTGTGGAATCATCCCACGGAATCATAAAGTTGGAAAAGACCATAACGTTCACCGAGTCCAACCCCAGCCCAGCCCCACCATGCCCATGTCCCTCAGTGCCACATCTCCATGGTTCTGGAACACCTCCAGGGATGGTGACTCCACCACTCCCTGGGCAGCTGTGCCACTGCTTCACTGCTCCTTCTGAGAAGAAAAGTTTCCTATTCCTAGAAACAAGGGCCACCCAGGTTCCTGCCTGGCGGGTGCAAGATGCCCATGCCCTGCTGTTGTGATGCCCATGTGCAGCTGTTGTCATGATAGCTGGAAATGGGCTGCTGCCAGCAGTATGCTCCCACATGGAGTCACAGAATGGTTTGGCTTGGAAGGGACCTTGAAGATCATCAAGTCCCTACTCCCTGTTATAGGCAGGGACACCTCTCTCTGGACCAGGCTGCTCACAACCCCATCCAACTTGGCCTTGAATACTTGGTTTGGTTGAATACCCTTGGTTTTGGGGCTGCTGAGTTTTGATTTTTGCAAGCAAGGCCTGCCTCTTTACAGGGAGCGTCAAAACAAAGAGGTTTTGTTAAAGAACAGGGCCAGCTGTACGCACATCGGTCGGGGTGATGCACACAGGAGCAGCCTCTCCCATCCCATGGTCGGGGGTTCCTTCACTGCCGCTTGTCAGCGTCAGAATGCGGCTGCGAACATAGGGAAGAAATGCAAGGGAAGAAACGAACGCAGTAAGCTGGCTCCGGTAAAGGCAGCCCGTCCTCCTGCTGCTCTCAGGGGGCATTGCATCACGTTTGGCTCCTCGGGAGAAACGGGAGGCAGTGGGCAAAGCAACAGGGGGAGGCAGAGACCTGAGTTTGCTCTGCCACCGGCATCACCGGGCGAGTTCTGCTCTAGGCGCCTTCCTCTTAACGCCGCAGACCGTATGCAGCTCAGGAGAATGGCCACATCTTACAGCTCCTGATATAAAGCCTATCAGCCAGGCTCAGGTATTCCAAATGGGGTCTTTCTGCCCGAGAAGCAGCAGGATGAGGAGTTAGAGAAAGTTGCACGGGAGTTACTGAGTCACCATCAGCACTGCTAGGTTCCTCGGGGCTGGGTGCAACTCCTCAACATTTTATCTTTTTCCTTCTCCTTTCTGAGGCCTGTGCCAGCTTCAGCAGCATATAAAGTAGGTGCTATTTTTATTGAATCTGGCTTTAATGTAGTAGATTTTTCACACGTGTGTTGGTTTTTATTGTTGGTCTCGTTCCTGAACTTTCTGGCACCTCTGAGTGTAAAGTCAGTTATGCACACATTGTTTGGCAGATGAATTCCTATTTCTGGGAATCATTTTCCTTCTGAAATGTATTTCTGTATTAAAAATGTGATCTGTATCCATCACTGAGGCTCCAGCCCAAAGACTTCTGCAGCCAGCAATCACCGTGGTGGGGGGACTCATGCAGCCTTGGAAGGAGACCTCCAGTATCCAAGCCACGAACGTGTTCATTAAGACCTTGCTTTACTGACCCACGCTATGCCTCTTAGAGCAGAAAAACTCCCTCTGAGCCATTGCTAGAGAAAGTCCAGCCAGAAACAGGGGATGAAAAGCAGTCTTCCAGCACTGCCTCCATTCCCAGCTAGATCAGGAGCCCATCAGCTTCCTCCCAGCCGAGTGCCTACTGCTCTGGCAGCCCTGGTCCTCTCTCCAGCATCCTGTATCCCCACACAAAGGGTCCCAGCTCAGGGAGAGGGCTGCCCAACCTTCTGAAGGTGCTGTCCCCTTTTCCCCATCTGCACACAAGCTGCCAGGGAACAAGTAACCGTGGCTGTGTGTGGTTTTCTCGCCTAAGGTGACCTGGAACACATCTGCAAAGCCCTCCAAAGTAGTAGGAATGTGCTCCGTTAGGACATGATTCATCCTGCATACCGCATGGGTGGCTGCTCAGGGAGAATTTTGACATTTGCATAGGCAGAGACTTTCCGCTTCTCACTTGCCCTCCTGTGCTCTGCTGGGCCAAGCTGGGGGCTGCACAGCCACAAGTCCCTCCTGTGGCTGCGAGGGATCCCCCCCGAAGCGGAGCCGACCCAGCAGCTGCTCCCCCCTGCACCTACAGGGCAGCAACAGGAGCCCACAGGAAAGCCTCAGATGAGAAGCCGCTCCCAGCCCACTTGCGTTGGGTCGGCCAAGCTGAAGGATGGCTTCAGACCCTCAGCCTTGCCCCAAGCAAAGCTGGAACGGAGCTGCTGTCGGAGATCAATTAACTACTTGGAAACTGCAGCCGTCCCCCACAGGCAGGAAAATATTATTCCAGTCCTACTGCTCAGGCAAAACCTTTGCCATGCCAAAGGTAAGTGATACGAACAACAGGACTGAGTCACACACGCTGCTGCTGGGAAGGAAAAGTAGTTGGGCAACACCACAATTGTCTCCTTCTACCTTCGGGGAGCTGGATTTGCTGCAGCAGCTGCAGAGGAGCCACGGGGCAGAGAGGGAGGGATGTGCAGGGCTGGGGGGCCTCCAGGAATACTGTGAGCAGTGCTGTGTGGGGCGAGCAGGATGTGTGCTGCTGCTGGGATAGAATCTCCACACATTCAGCAAATAGGGATTTACCTACCCAAAACCAAAACAGTCCTAATGTCAAGGAAGCTGTGAGTAAATACCGTCCGGTCCCAAGCAGTAGGTAGAAATGTATTATGATGGTATTTAATTAGGGTGTAAATCTGGTCTGAGACAAGATTTAATACGTGGGTTTCATATGAAATAGAAGATTTATGGTTTTTAATTTAGTATTTTTGAAGCAAAGTTACGGTCTGGAAAAAAAAAACATTTGAATCACAAGAAGAGCTTGTGCTTCTTAGGGAGGCTTCACATCAGTTCCATGGTGAGTGCAGGCATCCACTGCTGCCATCACCCTCACAGCGAGCCATTACAAGCACTGATCTACCTTGGATTGCTCTTTTAACACACAATTCAAAGATACTGTAGCTAAAGAGAAATACTTACACGAGATGTGTATAAATATAAAGTTTATTCAGTATAGTGTTTAGAAAAATAAGTTCACATCATCTCAGAATACAAATAAAACACTTAATTGTCCAGGCACAAACCCCTATTACAGTACAACAAACATACATACTTTAGATCTCTTTGGTTGGGTAATTAAGCACAGATATGTTTGATGATGCTCTCTGGGTCGGCATCATCTAACAGTGCAGTAAAGACTTCTGATTATTCCCTCTAATGCGTACATTCCGCTTCAACGTCTCATTTGTTGTAAGGCACAATAAACCCATATCGCAGAAATAACTGGTTAGTTCTGGACAAGCAGTACATGCAGCAAAAGAACAAACATCCTCTGAATGTGAATCCTGAAAGTCAGAGGATTCACCCCCTCCTCCTTGAGTTCAGAAATGTAAGAAGCTAAGTTTAAATTATATGAAACATAAAAGTAAGATATAAAACATCCTTCAAGACAGTAACTGCTAGGAGATACAGGAAGACTTCAGGTCTCCTTGCTTGTAAAATGCCATTCATTTTGCTTTTGGAGTTACAAAATTATTGTTGCTTTTGTGATTTGAGATGCTGCCGGACCACAGACAACACAGGCTCCATGCTCCTGGGATCCTGCATGTTTGCTTCATGCAGAACCAGAGGGATGTGCCCTACTGGTTGTTTGTCTGTCCTCGTTAAGAAAAGTGCACAGGCACTGGAAATCTGCATACAGGAAAAGTTCCTGTGCACACGGGGCCAAATTCTGCCTTGCTTAATTTAACTGCAAATCATTTCCATGAATCCATCCATTGTTGTCATTGATCTCATAAGGATAACAACAATACAGACGGTTCCAGCCTTATTTCTAGAGAAAACAGCTTTCTAAATGCATCTTCCTGAATCCACAGGCAGGGCGAAACGATAAATGGCAAGAGGTATTTGCTTGGATAGGTTGGTGCCGTTCATTGCAACTGTCTGAGCATCGGCCTTGTGAACTGCTTTGTAGTGTCACTGCAAACTGGGCCAAATCCATCCCTGATCCAGCTCCAGTGAAATGAATGGACCACATTCTCAGCTGGTGTGAAATGACACGAAAGTCAGTGAACTGTGCTCGTTTATCCCAGCCAAGGAGCTGGCTGACAGATGTCCACGACTGCTGTGGCTGAAATGTCCAATTAGGTGAGACCGCAGGGATAATGCTGCAAATAGTCCAGACAGAGCATTTGATTCAGGATATTTCTGGTTCTCTGCGAAAGTCTGGTGAAACAGAGGCAGCTTTAATTAAAGGTAGTGAAGAATACAGTTTTTTTTGTTTGTTTCTTTTTTTAGCACTCATGCTTTATAGGAATTTGCTTAAACTTTAAGCGTATTTTTCAAAGCTGAGTCTGGGACCAGAAAAGCAGTAGAATTTGGCAACGTTTCCTGTAAGATTTCCAGTGGACTTACAAGTTACAAACATATGTGAAGTTGAAATGATCCTTTATTCTCATCCACAGCGGGGAGGGAAGAGAAGTAGTAGTTGTGCTGGATAGACTGATCTTCCATTGAAACAATAGAACGTGACAGTAAGGACCGTCCGTGAGATTCAGATGCTCACTGCCATGAGTATCTGTGGGAGATGAGCATCCGTACCCCCTGAACACCATGTAAAATCTTCAGTTGGGAAAACAGTGGAGCAATGCCTTATTTACAGCAGCTGAAGATCTGGCCCCAGATGCTCGATGGGGCTTTGTGTCCTGTCTACATAGAGCAGTCAGCCTTCTTGCTTGAGGGCCGCATAATAAAAACCGACCCTTAATTTACAGTAGGAGTAAAACTACTATTTAAATATCTATTTTAGAAACACTGTACCGTGCAATGAGTCTTTATATTGTGCATATGTACCTGCAAAAAAACACGAGGTTCTAACTACATCATCTGGAGGGAATGACACTTATTTTTCAGTGGGAGAAAGAAAGAGTAAAACATAATAACGAAATAAGTTACTTGATACCTGGAAGACGAATAGATTAATCTTAATTTGTCCCAAACCACTGCTTTTATATACATCCTCTGCTCCCACGAAAGAAGGGGAGGTCTCCTATTAGAAGTACCAGGCACCCCGAGATACGCACCACTGTAACAGCATACACAGTTTTCACATCAACTGTGCTGCAAAGCCACGGAATTCAGAGCCTCAGTAACACCACAAATGTAAGGGAGGAGAAAAAAAAAAAAAGTAACATCATGACACCACAGTCTTTTCAGTTATGGAACCTGATGAGTTCAACATTTGACAGAGAGCTCTGAAATATTCTCCAGCTTGCCTCTAGAAACAAGTCCGAGCTCCACAAACCAAACGTTAAGCCCTGAACAACTCCCTCACAGCTACACACAGCTCCTGCTCTGTGCACACGTTCTCCATTAATACAGCAATACAGGATCCTTTTTTTCCCCAAGTTGAGTAATTCATGCAGATCAGATGCAGATACTGTTATCATAATCATCATCTTTGTTTTGAGGGTGAAGGAGGGGTGGAAAACAAATTGTTCATGCTGGAGCCCAGCGAGGCACTCAGATAAACCACTGGAGCAGAGTTCTGCACCATCCGATTCCCTGCTCACATGGAGATCCCCTGAATGCCAAGACAAGTTGTGCCAGGGGAATATATAATATATATATATATAGCTCCATGCTCTGCTTGTAATAATCTCCACTTTAAAGCACTTGCCTTAAACACCCTTTTTGTTTGGGTGCATGTGGGGACAGCCAACTACTCAGGGGCTGCTTCTGTTTGCCAAGCACCAGTGACTCCTTGCAAAGTGCAAGCCTCGCACGCTTGCTCTTCCCTTCCCCTGCACTTTTCCCTGCAATGTTCAAGACTCCAGCTTGCAGTGTAAACTGCAGCATTTACCAGCAGAGCTCAGCTCTGAGGTTTCACACGCTGCCTTGCAAAACATGCTGCATCCAATATAGTGCAAAACAACAGCAAGGATGTCTGTGCCATATGGGAGAAACCTTCATTCCTTAAAGGCTTTCCACAGAACCAGGTAATAACCAAGACAGAAACAGACTGGGATGTGCTCTCTCTATTCACTTTCCTGTCCACTCTTTTTGCCCAAGTGATTTTGTGTTAGGCCTGGCATGGAGCCCTCAGAAGTTTAAGAAAAAATTTCCTATCGTCTTCCAAAGGCTTCGGCCCATGCCCCTGATGAGGATGAATACATGCTTTACCTACTGTATATATTCACGTTAGAATAAGAAATAAAAATAAAACAGAAACACAAAGATAAACAGCATGTCGTTTTTATACATCTGCATTATTATTATTATTTTAAAGCTTAAGGATGTGCTTTTCCACGCTACAGAAATTTCTCTGGAGGAAAGGTAAGGGCTTTTCCACCTGCCCACAGCCTGCCTGCTTGTGCTGTCCGTGAAGGAGAGCAGAGGGGTGAAGGGAGAGGACACCCATCCACGTGCAGGCAGGGAGCAGGGCTGCTCCACAGACCTTCTGGGCAGCTGCAGTTCCCACCACCGGCCCCCGCCCTGCTTATTCTGGAAGGATTTATAAATCCATGCTTAAGTGCACTCCTGGATGGGGGCCTGCTTGCTGAACAGCAGCTGAAGCCCTCCCACAAGGGCTGCTGGGCCAACGGCTGTGGGGAAACATGGGGCTCCCTTCCCTGGCCTGCCCACCAACCTTCCACACTCATCAGACCGAGGCCAGAGCCACGATCTTTCCTCCTGCACTGCTCTGCCCGTGGTCCCTATGCACAATCCTCCTGCCTCCAGCTCCCTGCACCACCATTCAATGTCACCCAGCCTGACCAAAAGACTCAACTCTTCCAAAAGACTCAACTCTTCTTACTCGTGCAAGTAGGGACTCTGGGGTCAGCAGGGCTACTTGCAAAAGTAAGGCATCAGGATTCGGCCCTGAGGACGGAGATTTGCAAGTCAGTGTTTTTATTCCTCCTGCCACTGTGCTTTAGTAACAAAGATAAGGCCACTAGGAAGAAAGGCACATGGAATTCCATAAAAAATACACAAAGAAAAAAGATTCAACTAATTTGCAAATTACTAACAAAACAAACAAAAAACCCCTGAACACAAAGACAGAGGGGGTAGAGACAGGGACCTCTTGGGTTTGTGAGACTGGGAGCTCATTTTCTAGTTTCAGTGTGATTAACATTTTACTTTTACAGTCTATTGCTTGAAAAACTACAAAAAAGTAAAACCTTGTCGGAAATAACTACGTTTACTTCCTGCTCAAACAATAAAAATAAATTAAACAGCCAAAAAACGTTTTCCTTTTCAATGCATTGTGTCTAAAGTGAAAGGGAACATTAACCATAAATAAAATCCATTGTACTAATTAAAAAAAAAAAAGTCTCCTTGATAAGAGCTGAAACAATATTTACATTCATACTGGAGAGAAAGCTTCCGAGTTGCATAATTAGAGTTTCAGATGATGCTTTTTTGGTGCACTGACAAAATGCTATCTGTAGCACCTCGAAACCTGTCAATGTTTGATGTGAGATTTTTGGTATGAACACAAGCCTGCTGGAAAAAAAAAAAAAATAAAAAAAAAAAAGCAAACACACCAGTAACAAAATTAGTTATGGTTTTGTTTTGTTTCTTAACCTCCAACAACAAAAAAGTAGCCTGTGAGGTATCGTCTAGAGTTCTTAAAAAATGTTTCAATGCCCACGGACTAGAAGTAAACAGCGAAAACAACTGCATCATTTCTACCTTTCCAGAGCAAGATTTTTGCTTTCTACCTACTGTTAGGAGTGTATACTTACTGTTGATAGTATGTTGCACTACAGAGAATCTAGTTAGGTTATCAGCGCAGTAGCAGTAGCCAAACCTGTACCCATTTGCTTGGTACTTCCCCTGGCGTTTCCTTTCTCCTTTAATCTGCTTAAAAGAGAATACTGCATGCAAACCAAGTGCGGCAACTGAGACCCGTTGCCAGAGATTCCTCTGTACATCAATTCAGACCATTTAAATGTTCTTCTGTTTTCTTTAAAAAAACAACAACAAAAAACCCACTCCACTTGGTGCTTCTTAGGGCCTCAAACAGGAGTCTTATCTACTGAAACAGAAAGCAAGAAAAAAAATTATAAGTCTTGCATATCTTCATCCATCTGAACTGTCTGCAGTTTGGCAAGTTCCTTTTTGTCCGTTTCCAGTTCTTCACAAACCGTGTCAACCATGTTACTCATAACATACTTGGACTTCGAATCCAGCATCATCAAACTGCCGGTTGATTTGCTTTCCGAATTAGGCAAGAAATTCTCTTTGACGTCTGGTACAGCTTGCAGAACCAACCTGTGCTCTCGGACAAAATCCTGGTGTACCTGTGCAGATGGATGGCTCACACGGTCCCCGGTCGTAAAAACAATCTCTCCAAGTGCGGGCTGTGCTGTAGAAATGGACAACAGATCTTGACTGGTAATGAGGGAGCAGTTCTGTAGAGTTGCATAGTTAGTGTTGCTGATGGATATCACGGTAGAGGTACTGGTTACGGGCGACGACATGGACTGGCTCTCAGAGATACCAGAGCTCAGTTCTGCAGCATTTAAAAGAGTCGGCGGCGTGAGGGAGAAATTATGTGAGGGCGTTACATTCACTAACGAGGAGGCCAGGGACTGGAGTCCTCCGCTAGATATATTTTCAGAAGACATGTTTACATTGAGTTGCGTGTTCTGACCGACTGGCATTAACTGAGAAAACACAAGGCTTCTTTCCAGTCCTTCCTGCTTGATGGATCCCACCGCCTGACCTGAATTGGGAACTGTATAAACGACGGCGCTCGGAGCAAGGGGGCTGAAGAAAACCTTTCCTTGTTGCACCGTTGAAGAGTCACTTGTGAAAGTTCCTCCATCTGATGTGCTAGAATTCACCGAAACGTTATCTAGGGAAAGGGAAACAAAAGAGAAGAAAATACAGATTACAGCTGTCAGAAAGCTCTGCGGTCGTTCTGCTGAGAAGCCTTGGCAGTCCTGCGTTAGAAGTACATGCACACAACATATCCCACGTGACACAGAAGAGCACTGTTTACAAAAGGTGAGAAAAAAATTAGGAAGAAATAAAAGCTTCTGTTAATAGAAACTGCATCTAGAAAGAGAAAATAAAAGTTGTGGTAAATTAGGTATCTTTCAGACTCACTCTGATTAAGGAGCAAACAGTTCCTAGCCATGTGATTAAAATGAACGTGCTTTGGCCCTCACTAGTTGCCACCACTCCATTTCTATCTAAGAATAGAAGCATGAGAAGCTATTAAAGATAGTTCAGAGACAGATCACAACTTGTGTGTGGGAAAGCATAGACACGTCACATAAAATACACCATTGCTAGGCAGAACCTACCCGAGTGAACCTGCAGGAGGAAAGTTCAAACAACAATAACTTCTACCAGGATAACTATGCAATCAGCCAAGCACACAGACGTACTGCCTTTCACTGTGCTTCATCACATATTGCTAGAAGCCTAATCCTCCTACACTGACTGTGTGGTGTAAAGCCACCCCAACCACCCTCTCTGAAAGCCACTGGACTGCTTGGGTGATGTCCTAGATAAGCACAGCAAGAAAATCTGGCCAGACAAGATCTGAATTTGGTTCTACTGGACACACCGTGAAAGTGGTCATTGTAACCATCCCTAAAATAAGATATGCTGGCTATTGTGACAGGGTCCCACTTTAAACATCTTTCACAATAGGTTTTTAATAATTGTAATTTTAAGAGGCTACAGCTGGAGACAGTGTGATTTTTCATAACAGCACTGAAGCATATGTCACCTGGGGGACAAGTTTAGGTCCTCATTCATTTCCACTCATCAACCGTGATGATTTTTTGGAAGATGATACTTGTACATATAAACCAGAATAATAAAGCCGAGGCAACTGGAAGTTACCTGGCAATAACGTGTCATTTACTGTAGCTTACTCAGTCTGCAATGCACTTCACTTGGAATAGTGGGAGCTATTCATCCTTTTCATGTTGAAAAAAAAAAAGGAAAAAAAAAAGGAGAGAAAACAAAGCAGCCAGTGTGGATCCTGACTCTTCTCTGCACCAGACGTAGTATGGATCAATCTCCCGATATTTTCAACCATGGGGAAAATGTTTAGAGAGTGGCTTATTATGCACTTTGGACTTTCCCATTGTCCCATATTTCAGGAGCACAAATTTCTTTCTCACTGCTGCCAGCTGTCAGCTTATGCCTTGGAGCACATGGATTACACAGCTTTGTAATTGCAGGTGGTATTCGCACCAATGTCTTGCCTTTTTTAATCTTTAACAAATTGTCAACAACTCCCAGTGACCAAAACTCACTGCAAAAAGTCATATCTTCAGCTCTTATGATTGTCTACCTGTTTAAAAAGCATTTGTACAGCCTCAATATTCCTTTCTGTGCTGTTTTAACAGCAAAAAAGTTAAGTTCCTACAACTGAAATAAGCTAACAATATGATTACCAGTGCAGCACTCAGCACTCCTGGAACTACAGCAATTCATTCAAGTTTAATCATTTTCATAACCAAAGATACAGTGGTTAATAAGTAACAAAGTCGTTCAGTTCCGCTTTGTGTCTGAGCTGCCTCAAAATAATGAAGAGAGCCACTGCTGTGCTTCTTCCTGGCTGGCCAGAAGTCTCGGTGTATGGCATTGTTAAGACAAACCCTGGCAAAGTCAGGGAGGAGCCTGCACACTTGGCACGTGAGCCTGTGATGACATATTTCCCTTGGACAGAGGGCAGTTTTACCCAAATCCCCCCTGCACTTTCTATCTACAAGCTATTACATATGCCTATTGTTTTCCTGCAGTTTATTCATTCTTAATTATGGGATAGGAAGTGCATGAGTGCAACTTGGTTTTGCTGTGTCTATGGCCATATAAAATTTATTTATGAAATTGTTTGGCTAAAAAACAAAAACCAACCAAACAACCACCACAAGAACAACGGCAACAGTTTCCAGCTGCTGCAGTTCTCATTTTTATAAACTTTCTCATAAAAAAAAAAAAAAAAAGATTTTAATGGCACACGGGGAGTATTTTGATTTACTGAAATGTGTGAAAGTTACAAATTTCTGTGAAGACTGATATCATAGGCTTTGGGGAAAAAGCGTGGAATGAAGAAAGTGTAAAGCAGCAGGCTTCCTTCCCTGCTCTTGATAAAGCAGTTCAGCTCTCACATCACAGCCTACCTGTGAAAAGAATCCACACGAAAGGAAAAGGGACAAATGATGTGATGTGCTGTGCGTAGCTGGGGCCAGCACATGTAAGTGCACTAAAAGAAAAAGTATTATAGCTTTGTAACATGTGCCCAACCCCGATTTTTTCCTCACAGCTTTCCCTGTAACAAATAAAGCTTTTACCTTGAGAAGCTGCCACAGAAACAGGAGGCAGCTGCAGAGAAGAAAAACCAATGCTTCCGTTCAGCAACTGGCCATTTGTTCCTGAATTGGGGATCTGGACAATGCCATACTGGTTTATTTGGACAGGAGCAGTAAAAGTAACTACAGAGCCTCCATCTTGGGAAGCAACAGTTTGTGTGTTTTCCCTTTTCACTTCTGAGCTCGGTATCAATCCTGGGAAGGAGACCGGTATGTTGCTGGGGCTGAATGTGTCTGCTGCTGTGTTGGGGACTGAAGCCTGGAGGAGTTTGAAGTCCTTCACATCTTCCGAAGAAGATGACATGATGTCAGTGATGGACACCCCATTGCTCACAGCACTTGAAGTGGTTTTGGGTGAATTTAAAGTCACCGGCTGGGAAGCCCCAACGCTGAGTCCATTGAGAATGACACCATTGGGTCCTTGAAGAAAAGAGCTACCATTGAGAAAGACGGGAGAACTACTGGCAGGCACGAGGTTCCCATTCAACAAGACACCAGATGAGCTCAAAGCTATTTTAGTGTTTCCAAGCTGCTGCATGTAGACGGGCTCCATGTGGCTGGGAAGGCTGAGGCTGGTGACTCCGTCAGATGAGCTGGAGAGCGGATGCGGGGATAAATCCTCCTGCCCCTTACTGGACTCATCCTCTGTGCTGGGGTTGCCATCTGATTCACTTTTGGGAAAGACGGAGAGATGACACTGTTACCAGAGAGCTCTGGACCAAAGCTCTGGACCTGCCCCTCTGCCACGATATGGCTTGTGGGAGTAACTTCTATTTCCTACGTTTTGCCTTTAAAGCGAGTCAAAGCAGAGGTTTCTCAGTAAAGAACACATCACAGCAGGGCGAAACTGCTTTACAAACTCCTCGCTGACCCCAACCAAGTAGAGCCCACTGGGCCGGGCCCAGTCCTCAGTCCACCCGATAGAAGGGTGCCCGCACGTGCGAAAGCAGCAACAGCAGCCATTTGGTTTAGAGCTCCGCGGCAGCTGCGGGCCGGGAGGCTGCGGGAGAGGCCCCGAGGGGACACCCGGGGCAGCGCGGCCTCCAGGTGCCACCTCCGCCTTTTGTGCGAGGAAGAACCGGCGGCGGGGCGGCCCCGGGAGCGCAGCGCTGCGTTTTGCTCGCTGACTCCACC
>NW_024964834.1:0-1097 GCF_019238085.1 Lagopus leucura
GTCCCTCATGCATCCCTACTGGTGGACTGCCAGAGTGCCCTGTGCTTCCCTTTCAGCCTCTGCACCTTTGTTTCCTTCTCAGGGAATCGGGGTAAGAGATGAAAGGCAGAGATAACATGCAGAGTGCTTTGCCCACCTGTATTTTCTGGAGAAGTGCCTCCAGATGTCTTGGCACAAGTTTTCCCTAATGATTTCGTAGTGCTTTGCATATGGCTGCAGACTAGCACTGTAGGCCAACTTTGAACACACAACATAAAGTGAATGTAGGTGCCCTGCTCACAAAGAAGCAAAACTGCTTCTGACAGATTCTTGGAGATAGCAGGCAAAGTATTCACAGGTAGACCAGTAATCGTAGAAAGAAAAATTGTGCTCACCCAACTAGTGAAGGGGCTCTATGGCTACACAGCACTCCGTCACAGGAAGCAGCCTCGGTTCAAGAGACACTCTCTTGTCCTGGTTTTCTGTTTTTTGGTCAGTATTCCACACCATCACATCTCGCAGTGCGCTGGAGTTAAAAGGTTAGTACTGCCGTTCTGTGGCTTGTCAACATTTATGGTTTCCTGGTCTCAGAAGACAAGAGGACTTTGTTGTTCCATTTCCATTCGAACAAACAGATGAGACCTTCCCTCTGCATCTTTATTCTAGGCACATCCTATGTGGCTCTAGAATGGTTGCGTTTGTTGTACTGTTTGGCCCAGACTATAAGGTCCCTCTGTTGTGCTGCTTTCTCACAGCATCACCTGCTGGCTGCCCAGGGGCCCCTCTCTGGGTGGCCACCAGTGAGTCACATCCTGCCCTCAGGCACAGCCCCTGTCCCTGCCACAGAGCTGGGGGCTTTGGGGCACAGGCAAGCAGGCACCACGAGAAGAATGCTGCTGCTGCTGCTGCTGCCACTTCTGGCCCTGGCTGAAGCCTGGTTGCATCCATTCCCCTCCCCATGGGAAGCAGCAGCAGGAGGCTGTCCTGCATGCACCTGCAGGCAGCAGGCTGGCAGTGCTTGCTGCCTTTTCTCTCCTTCTGATACACGGACATGCACAAGTGCTGCTGCAGCAGAGTCCACCATCTGTTACCAGAACGAGATCCAGAACTGTGAATAT
>NW_024964835.1:0-404 GCF_019238085.1 Lagopus leucura
GGGGGGGGGGGGTGTGAAGATTCCCAAAGCTCAGGGCTGTGGGTCAGAGCAGGGCTGTGGGTCAGCAGGGCTGTGCCGTGGGGTATGGGGGGGGGGGTTGGGCGGCCATTTTTGGGGACGTCCCATCGGCCGCTGTCACCTCTGGCTCCGAACGCTTCTCCGTCCCCTCCACCCCGTGCTGCTCCGGCTCTGCAGCTCAGGCTTGGTGGCTCGCGGTCCAGCATCACCCCGGGGTTCTGGGAGCGAAGCCGCAGCTCTGCTCCCCTCGCAGCCGCCCCCCGATGACGGCATTTATTGGCAAGTGAACATGGAGCGCTTCCACCAGCACTTCCGAGACCAGGCCATCGTCAGCGCTGTGGCCAACCGCATGGACCAGGTGCGTCCGGGGGGCTTCCATCCTCTAC
>NW_024964835.1:504-1919 GCF_019238085.1 Lagopus leucura
AGCCTTGCCTTCTCCTGTGGCCAGACTCCATGGTGGAGCGGCTCTGGACACCAGGCTGCTGGGGGGATCCACGTCCCTGCAGCACAGCTCCACGGCGGGGCAGGGCTGCGGTGGGGGGGAGGAGAGGCTTCCACACCCTGCTCTGGGGTGGGGGCTGCCCACAGCTGTATGCTGCTATGGGGAGAGCTCAGCTCTGGGCAGCCGTTTGGTGCTGCTCTGAGTGCAGTGCAGCCCCCCGTTGCAGCCCAGCCTGCAGCTCCCCTTGCAGCCCAGCAGTGCAGCCCCCATTGCAGCCCAGCTGTGCAGCCCCCATTGCAGCCCAGCACTGTTCCCGTTGCAGCCCAGCAGTGAGATCGTTCGGACGATGCTGCGGATGTCTGAGGTCACCACGGCGTCGGGCGCAGCTCACACGCAGCCGCTCTCCTCCCACGAGGTCGGTGTCCCCCCTCCCCCCCTCCCTGCTCCTCCCATCCCCCCCCCAGGGGTCACCGTGTGCCCGCAGCCCCCCCTGGGCTGCAGTGAGCGCTGCTGTGGGCAGGAAGGAGGGAAGGGTCCGTCTGTCCGTCAGCGGAGGTCGGGGTGTCTGTCAGTCCTGCTGCGTCTGTGTCCTGCGGTCAGGGGTCGCGCAGGAGGTGTCTGTGCGTCCTTTGCTGGGGATCGGGCAGGAGGTGTCCGTCTGTCCTGTGGTGTCTGTATGTCCCTCACTGGAGTTGGGCAGGAGATGTCCGTCTGTCCTGCTGTGTCACTACGTCCCTCAGTGGGGTTGGACAGCAGGCGTCCGTCTGTCCAGCGGTTTCCATCTGTCCTGTGCAGCCGGGTTTGGGTGGGAAGCGTCTGTCTGTCCCATGGCGTCGTTTGGCAGGAGGTGTCTGTCTATCCTGCAACGTCTGTCTGTCCTGCAGGGGACAGGAGGTGTCCGAATGTCTCTCGGTGGGGGTCGGGCAGGAGGTGTCTGTCCGTCCCACAGTGTCCATCTGTCCCGCAGTGTCCATCTGTCCCGCGCTGTCCGTCCGTCCTGCAGTCTCTCAGTGCCGCTGGTTCTCCTCCCGCAGATTTTCCGTTCGCTGCCGCCGGGTTACAACATCACAAAGGCCGTGCTGGAGCAGTGCCTGGCGCTGATGGCCGACGACCCGGTGAGGCTGTGGGGCGCAGTGATGGGGCGCTGTGATGGGGCGCTGTGATGGGGCGCTGTGATGGGGCGCAGTGATGGGGCGCAGTGATGGGGTGCTGTGGGGTGCTGAGATGCTGTGGGTGCTGTGCGATGCTATGAGATCTATGGGGCGCAGTGAGATCCTATGGGGCGCAGTGAGATGCTGTGGGGCACTGTGAGATGCTGTGAGATGCTATGGGGCACAGTGGGGCACTGTGAGATGCTATGGGGTGCAGTGGGGCACTGTGAGATGCTATGGGGTGCA
>NW_024964835.1:1929-3183 GCF_019238085.1 Lagopus leucura
AGATGCTATGGGGTGCAGTGGGGCACTGTGAGATGCTATGGGGTGCATTGGGGCACTGAGATCCTATGGGGCACAGTGGGGCACTGTGAGATCCTATGGGGCACAGTGGGGCACTGTGAGATGCTATGGGGTGCAGTGGGGCGCTGTGAGATGCTGTGAGATGGAAACAGATGGAGATGGGGTGCTGGATGGAAACAACTCCCAGTGGGGCGCAGCTCGGCCTGCAGAGCACTGCGCTGTCAGAGTGCAGCTGCTGCGGCGCTGGGCTGCTGCTCCCCACTGCGAGTTGTTTCCACCCGGCGCCCAGCACAAATCAGGTTTTGTCCGCCGGGGTTTCGGGGCAGCAGCGGTTCTGGCACCCAGGACCTGCTGAGCTCCGTGTCTGCACAGCTGCAGTTTGTGGCGAAATCCGGGGACAGCGGCGGCGGCACCTACAGCGTCAGTATCCTTTGGGGGGGGCGGTGGTCCCTGCAGGGTCAGCATCCTTTGGGGGGGGGCGGTGGTCCCTACAGGGTCAGCATCCTTTGGGGGGGGCGGTGGTCCCTATGGGGTCAGCATCCTTTGGGGGGATCCGGCCCCGTGTCGCTGCACTCCTTTGACTCTGCTCTGCTCAGACCTGCACCGCGCGCTGCGCTCACTGGCCACGGCGACGCTGGAGTCCATCGTGGAGGAGAGGTGTGAGCTGGAGCCCCGCGCGGCCGCGTCTCGTCCTGCTCCGCTCTGCTCTCTTCCTCCTCCATCTCCGTCCTCCCCTCCTCTGCCTCTCCTTTCCCTCTCCTCTACTTCTCCTCCTCCCTCCCTTTCTCCCCTCCTTCCCCTCTCCTTCCCCTCCCTCTCCTCCCATCTCCCTCTTCTCCTCCCCCCTTCTCCCTCTCCCCCCTCCACCCAATCCCCTTCCTCCTGTCCCCTTCTCTTCCCTCCCCTCCTCTCCCTCTCTCCCTTCTATCCTCTCCCCTTCCTCTTCTCCCCTCCCTCTCTCCCTTCTGTCTGCTCCCCTCCTTTCCTCTCCCTCCTCCTCTTCCTTCTCTCTCCCCCTCCCTCTCCCTCTCTTCACCCCTTCCCTTCTTCTTCCCCCACCCCGTCCCTCCTTCCTCTCTCCTCCTCTCCCTTTCCTCTTCTCTCCTCCCTCCTCTCCCCTCTCTGTCTCCTCTCCATCCCTCCTTTCCTCTCCCCTCTCCTCCCCCTCCCCTCCTTCCTCTCTCCTCCTCCCCCTCCTTCTCCTCTTCCTCTTTTCCCCTCTCCGTCTCCCCCCCC
>NW_024964835.1:3283-4622 GCF_019238085.1 Lagopus leucura
CTTCCTCTTTTCCCCTCTCCGTCTCCCCCCCTCCTCTCCTTTCCCCTCCCCTCCTTCCTCTCATTCTCCCCTCCCTGCTCAGGTTCGGTTCCCGCTGTGCGCGGATTTTCCGCCTCCTGCTGCGGAAGCAGCACCTGGAGCAGAAGCAGGTGGAGGATTTTGCCATGATCCCGGCCAAGGAGGCCAAGGACATGCTGTACAGGATGCTGTCCGAGAACTTCGTGGCACTGCAGGTCGGTGGGGGGGGGGGGGGAGGGGCGGCTCTTTGAGCCCCCCAACATGATTGGGGTCCCTGAGCCCCCCATGCCGGGGTCACTGCGGCTCCATGTGGGCTGAGCGGTGATGTGGGCCCAGCTCTCGGTCCCTGCCGCGTTCGCAGCACGGCTGCAGCCCCCCTTCTCCCTCCGCCCCCCAGGAGATCCCCCGGACCCCCGACCACGCTCCGTCCCGAACCTTCTACCTCTACGCCGTCAACGTGCCGTCCTCCGCCAGGATGCTGCTGCAGCGCTGCTATAAGGTTGCTCCCCAGCCCCGCTGGGTTCTGCCTGCCCCGAGGGCCCCGGCTCTGACCCCACTGTTACGGGTGTTCCTGGTGTGCTGCGCCCCACAGCCCCAGATGCCGCCCCACAGCCCAGCCCTTTTCTCTTCCCTCTCCCCAGAGCGTGGCCAACCTGATGGAGAGGCGGCAGCACGAAACCAGGGAGAACAAGTGAGTGTGGGGTGTGGGGCTGCAGGTTGGGGAGGGGGCTGCGTGTGGGGGGGAGCCGTGGGTGTGGGGGAGCTGCAGGGGGGACGGCTGTGGGTCAGGGGGCTGCAGGTGGAGGGGCTGCAGGGTGGGGGGCAGCTGGGGGGAGATGCTGTGGTTTGGGGGGGCTGCGTGTGGGGAGCTGCAGGTTGGGAGGGCTGGGGGGGGGGGGGCGGGCTGTGAGTTGGGAGGGCCACGGGTGGTTGGGGCTGCTGGTGGGGGGTGCTGCGGGTTGGGGGCTGTGGGCTGGGGGTGGGGCTGCAGGTTGGGGGCTGCAGTTTAGGGGATGTGAGTGGGGGCTGCAGGTTGGGAGCTGCATTGGGGGCTGAGGGTTGGGGGCTGTGGGTGAGGCCTGCAGGTGGGGCTGAGGGTTGGGCTGCCGCTGGGGGCCGCTGGGGGCTGCAGCCGGCCGGGCGCTGCGCTCTGCAGGCGGCTGCTGGAGAAGTCGCAGCGCGTCGAAGCCATCCTGGGCTCCATGATGGCCACCGGCGCTGAGCGCGCGCAGCTGCAGGAGATCGAGGAGATGATCACGGCTCCGGAGCGGCAGCAGCTCGAGAGCCTCAAACGCAACGTCAATAAGTGAGCGGGGGGCTG
>NW_024964836.1:0-7260 GCF_019238085.1 Lagopus leucura
GGACTCACCATGAGGACTCCACGCAGCAGCACCAGGCTCCCGAGAGCTGCCACCACCGGCATGGAGAGGATGCTGGAGTGCCGCAGGGGATGGCAGATGGCAAAGTAGCGATCCAAGGCCATGGCCATGAGCACGCCTGACTCCACTGCTGTGAAGGTGTGCACAAAGAACAACTGAACAAGGCAGGAAACAAAGCCAATCTCCCTGGAGCCCCACCAGAAGATGGCGAGCGTTTTGGGCAGCATGGATGTAGAGAGGACCAGGTCAGTGAAGGCCAGCATGGCCAGGAAGAGGTACATGGGCTCATGTAGGCTTGACTCTGTCTTGATGACGATGAGAAGGATGATGTTGCCCAGCACAGCTATGGCGTACATGATGCAGAAGGGGAAGGCAATCCAGAACTGCTGCTTCTCCAGCCCAGGAATGCCAAGCAGGAGGAAGGAGGGGGGGTGGGAGGGGTTGGTGGAGTTCAGAGAAGACATGAAGCCCTTCTTGTCTCTTGCCTACCCTGAGGGCTCTCACATCCTGTAACAAAGCATCCAACACCCTGGAGATGATGTTGTCAGCAGCAAACACAGACGTCAGGGAGACATGGATTTAGAAGTGCAAAAGAGCCAGCCCTGGCACAGCTGCTTGCACTGGTTCAGGAGAGCACGTTTCCCACAAGTGCCTGTCAGTGCACAGAGTCACAGAATCACAGAATGGCCAGGGTTGGAAGGGACCTCAAGGATCATGAATCTTCAACCCCCCTGCCACATGCAGGGCCACCAGCCTCCACGTTAAATGCTAAACCAGGCTGCCCAGGCCCCATCCAACCTGGCCTTGAACACCTCCAAGGACGGGGCATCACAGCCTCTCTGGGCAGCCTGTTCCAGTACCTCACCACTCCCTGGGTAAAGAACTTCCCCCTTCCCCCCCCACTTAGAAGTTCCCACTTACAAGTGTCCCTGTCTGTCCCACTTTACCAAGTGTCTTAAGAATCCTAGAAGCATAGAATTGCTTAGGTTGGAAAAGACCTTAAAGGTCATCAGGTCCAATCACAGCCCAACCATTCTCTCACAACCCACTCCTAAATCATATCTCTGAGCACCACATCCAAACAATTTTTAAACACATCTAGGGATGGGGACTCAACCACCTCCCTGTGCAGCCCATTGCAGTGCTTTACAGCCCTTTCTGTAAATAAGTTTTTCCTGATATACAACCTAACCCTCCCCTGGCACAACTTGAGGCCATTTCCCTTCGTCCTGTCGCCAGTGAAAAGAGACCAGCCCTGCTCTGCTGCAATCCCCTTTCAGCTGTTGGAAGAGAGCAATCAGGTCTCCCCTCAGCCTCCTCTTCCCCACACCAAACAGCCCCAGTTCCTTCAGTCTCTCCCCATAGGCCACATTCTCCAAGCCTTCCTCAGCCTTGTTGCCCTTCTTTGGACCTGCTGCAGCACCTCCATGTCCTTTCTGTACTGAGATGCCCAAAACTGAGCACAGAACTCCAGGTGAGGCCTCACCAGTACCAAGTACAGGGCAGGATGAGTTCCCCAGTCCTGCTCACTACTCCATTCCTCATACAAGCCAGGATGCCATTGGCCTTCTTGGCTACCTGGGCTCACTGCTGGCTCACATTCAGCTGACTGTCCATCAGCACACCAAGGTCCCTTTCCATCAGGCAGCTTTCCAGCCACTCCTCCCCAAGCCTGTAGGGCTGCCTGGGGTTGTTGTGACCAAAATGCAGGACCTGACACTTGGCCCTATTGAAACTCATATAGCGTGCAAAAAAGGATTGTTGCTGAATTTGAATTTGCAAATAAGAACTTGCAGATGGAAAGCAGTCCAAAGCAAACCTGGAAAAGGGCACAGAGGGGATGCAAAGTCATTGGCAGCAACCCTCCAGCTCCGCAGAAGCTTTGTTCTGAAGCAAGCTGCCTGCTGCTGTGAGCAGAGGCACTGGGTGTTTGCCATGGGTGAGAAACATGCAACTGCAGAGCAAAGCCCCGAGGCAGTGGCCCCGCATTTGGAGAAGCCCCCTCCACGGCAGTGCTCCTGCAGTGCCCATTCCTGTCCTGCACAGACTGCAGCTCACTCAGCCCCAAATATGGCTGAGCTCCCGGGATTTTCCCTATAGGTGGGGACAGGGATTGCTTGAGAAGCCCTGCAGCACAGACAGGGCAGTGCTGGGGACCTGGCAAGAGCCTTCAGCAACTGCCCTGGGGCCGTGGTCACTTGTGTGGGAGAGGGGCAGCAGCAGCAAGAAGGGAGGGCATGGCATGTCCAGGGAGAGCGCGAGCCTCGAGACCAGCCAAGTTCTGCCCCAACCCTCCATACTCACCTGCCTTGTGCAGGTTTCCAGGCAGGGACTGGGCACTGTGGGGACCAGGAGATATTTATAAGCTACAGGTAAATCTTAGCAGAGTTCTGAATTTCCCCTGCCGATTAGCATGTAATTAGGGAGAGAAAAGAGAAACACAAAAGAAATCAACTTTTAATCACCTCAGTGCAGGTGAGCTCATAGTCTGTGAAAAACTTTGGTCAGTTTTCTTTCAGTACCTTCCAGAGTTTGTTGAGTTACTTGCCCCATGTTGTGGCTCATTGAACCTGCCTGTGTGATTTTTGTGGTGTCCACACAATATGGGATCATTGAATGGTTTGGGTTGGAAGGGACCAGTAAAGATCATCAGGGTCATGCCCCTTGGGTGCCATGTTGGGGATCCTTCGACTCCCTATCCTCTTTCCACCACAGTGCAACCCATCCTCCCACCCTTCCTTCCCCTCTATCTCTCTCCTTATCCCTCCCATTCCCTTATTTTAGGCCTTTTGCGTGTGAACTGAGGACTGTCCTTACTCTTCTGGAGTCAGCTGGGGCCCGAAGAATGCTCAGCCAACCCAGTCTATGGCTTCACAGTTCGTCACGGGATTCTCCCTGCGACCTCCTGACCTGTGCGCCTGATTTCTGCTCCTGATAAATGCTGCTGAACTCTGTAGAATGCAATTAAACACTATGGTGAGCCCTGGAAAGTAGAAAAATGCCTCTAGATCTCATTTAAGTCCTGTGAGAAGCCCAGGGCTGAAACAGCACCTATTCCATGCCCTCTTCTTACCTAACTACTGACCCTGGCCCTGGAGCAGCTGAACCAGGGTACCAAGACATGCCAGTGTCCATCACCCTCCTCTCTAAACGAAACAACGGATGCAAATTTTGGCTTACTTAGTTGGGGAAGAAATATCAATTAGCAAAGAGGAAGAGGAAGGCTACTTCTTTGCGTGGCCATTCACAAGGTGAAGGAAGAGATCAGCAAGTAGAGGCAGACCTCATAAAAGTGTCAGTAACCATCCAAAACGTATCCCTGACTGAGCTGCAAGTTTTGTGAAAACATTTGAGATTGCATCCATGTGATCCGTTTGTCCCCTGGATGCTCCAACACTGGGAACATGGTGCCAGCAGAGCAGACTGATAGAGCAAAGAAGCCAGGATGCTGGAACACCTCACCAGAGAAGGGAATATTGTCAACGCTGCTGGAGAAGGGGACAATCCTTCCCTCACTTGACACAGTATTCCAGGTGAGGCCTCACCTGGGCAGAGCAGAGGGGAGGATGCCCTGCCTTGCCCTGCTGGCTGCGCTCCTTCTAATGCACCCCAGGATCCCATTGCCCTTCCTGTCCAGCAGGGCACACTGCTGGCTCACGGCCGACCTGTCGCCCACCAGCACCCCCAGTCCTTCTCTGCAGAGCTCCTCTCCAGCAGCTCACGTCCCAACCTCTGCTGATACCTGCGGTTATTCCTTCCCAGGTGCAAGACTCAACACTTGCTTTCGTCACACCTCATCTGGTTTGTTCCTGCCCAGCTCTCCAGCCTGTCCAGGTCTTGCTGAATGGCAGCACAGCCTTCAGGTCTGTCAGCCACTCCTCCCAGCTTTGTATCATTGGTGCACTTTCTGAGGGTGAACACCTATCCACTCATCAAGGTTGGAGATGAAGATATTGAACAAGACTGGACACAACCCTGACCTTTGGGGAACACTGCTAGTCACGGGCCTTCAACGGGACACTGCAGCACTGATCACAACCCTCTGAGCTCGTCCAGTCAGCCAGTTCTCAGCCCACCTCAGCGTCCACTCATCTATCGCACACTTTCTCAGCTTCAATATCAGGATGTTGTGGGAGACTGTATCAGAAGCCTTGCTGAAGTCAAGGTAGATGATGTCCACCGCTCTCCCCCCACCTACTCAGACAGAGATGCCATCACAGAAGGCTATGAGGTTGGTTGAGCACGATTTTCCCTTGGAGAATCCATGCTGACTATTCCTGATGACCGTCTTCTCTTTCAGTTGCTTGCAGATGGCATCCAGAACAAGCTGTTCTGTCACCTTTCCAGAGACAGAGGTTGGACTGACTGGCCTGTAGTTTCCTGGATCCTCCTTCTTCCCCTTTTTGAGGACCGCAGTGACACAGGCTCTCCTCCAGTCTTCAGGCACCTCTCCTGTTCTCCAAGACCTGTCAGAGATGACAGGGAGCTGTTTGGCAATCTCCTCTGCCAGCTCCCTCAACACACGTGGATGCATCCCATCTGGGCCCATGGATTTCTGCACATCCATCCCAGATGCTCTGGGACCACCCCTTCCACAGTGTAAGTGAAGCTCTCAGTTTCCCAGGCTCTCTCTCTTCCCTCCAGTGTCCAGAAGTCCCGAGGGGCAGACATTGAAGTGACGACCGAAGCAAAGAAGGCATTTGGCATCTCCACCTTCTCAGCATCTCCCATTACCAGGACACCTCCCTTGTTCAGCAGGGGACCCGCATTGTCCTGAGTCGTCCTTTTACTGTTAGCATATGAAAGAGGAGCTCTTCTTATTTATCTTCTCCACCAGCTTAAGCTCCAGGCAAGCTTCAGCCTTCCTCATTGCTTCCCTGCAGGCCCTGACAACACTCCTATAGTCGTCCCAAGAGGACAGGCCCTTTTTCCACATTTCATGAACCTTCTTCTTCCCTTTGATCTTATCCATGATCTCCTTGCTCATCCACGCAGGTCTCCTGCCTCCTTTCCCCGGTTTCCTACTGTTAGGGATGCACAAGTCTTGAGCTTGGAAGAAGTGCTGTTTAAATGTTACCAAGCTCTCGTGAGCCCCCTTACATTCCAGCACTCTAGGCCATGAGATCCCTCCAAGTAGGCCTTGAAAAAGATCAGAGTTGACTCTCTGGATGTCCAAGATAGCAATCCTACTTTTTTGCTTTACTTCTTCTGCACGAGATCCTGAACTCGACCATCTCATGAGCGCTAAATCCCAAGGTGCCCCCAACCTTCACATCCCTAACAAGCCCATCCCTGCTGGAAAAGGACAAGGTCCAGAAGCAGCTTTGCCCATGGACTACCGTGGAGAGAGGTACCTGAGGGAGTGAGCTGTGCTGGAGGACGTATATAGCGACCTGGAAAAGGAGCACATATCCCAAACTCCAGAGAGCACCGTGTGCGCATGTTCCACGTGGTGGAAGTTTGCAGAGTGCACTCCTGACGTATGCCAGCTCAGTGGAAGTAGGGATGTGGAAAGTTGCAGAGCAGAGGTGTGCAAATTTTTGCTGGGGCTGTGTTGAGTGAAGAGGAATTGTCTCGGACTGATGTCTGGGTTGTTGCTGAGTGATGGCTGTGCACCCAGAGCCACCTGGCAGGGAAGAGCTGCTGTCACAATGGATGGCAGCAGGGACTGAACCTAATTACTACCTTGTACAGCTCAAATGCAGTCTGCAGGCTACGGGATGGACCTGCCTGATGTAAAGGAACAAATGGTGGGTGAATTTGCTGACCAGCTGTGATGATATTCCTGTGTCACCACTGGTATATCCAGCTCAGACACAGAGCAGGGAGCAGGGCCTCCCCGTGGGCAGCCCTCATTGTCACATCTGCTGTGGAGACAGAGAGCTCCAAGCAGTGCCAGGCCAGGTCGGAGATGTCCTCTGCGCCTGGTAACGCTGCTCACGTTGCACACAGAGCAGAGGCCCAGAGCATGTGAGAGTCAGATTCAGTACTTGAATTTGGGTCCACATCTGAGCTTCACCGCGTTGAGCCTCCTACCTTTCTGACATTCCAAGCAGAGGTTTAGTAAAACATGTTTACTGGTTTATTGGGATGTTTGACTGCTGGTGGTAGAGCACAGTCTTGTGAGCAATGATCTCTCTATGACTGGTCACTACCAATAATTTCATCGGTGAGAAAGTCTGTTTTTTTTAGGAAGGTTTGCATTTACGTAGGATCTTATGAATTGTCTTCTCTAGGAATGTTTTGGATGTGTCTGCTTCACAAACATAAAACAAAAGGGTGAATGTAGAGCATGAGATTCAATGTTCCCCGATTCCTCTACAAGGACAGCTGTCATTCACATCTGAGCACATTCACACAGCCCAGAGAACAGTGTTGGCAAAATGAGGGCTGCTACAGAAAGGTCTTTTGGAGATGCTCAGTCTGAGGGTCAGACTGGAAATATTTGTATTTGAAGAATATTTATTTGCCCAATTGTTAAAGTATTTTATCATAGAGGATTTTAAGTTCTTCCCAGCACTGTAAAAGGCAGACTGAAAGTCTTTCTGCCATCTTTAATTACACAGGAAATCTTTAATTACACTAGTAAAAGAAAATCTACCAAGAATGCTCACCATGTGTTCCATGAACTGAGAAATTTCCTGGAACAAAGACTCTCAGCATTAACTGTTCAAATATATGGAAGTCATCAGTAGAAAATGAGAACCATTTGTGACATACAGACACGAGTCAGATTCCCCTTTGCTGGAAGAGGACAACTATCTTGTTCCTGAGTTTCTTGGTTCTCAGCCCATAAATGATGGGGTTTAAAGTGGAGGGCACCAGCATGTAGAGGTTGGCCACCAATATATGGATGTGCTGAGGGATGCTGTGTCCAAACCGGTGGGCAAGGAATGTGAAGAGTCCAGAGACATAAAATGTGAGGAGGACGCAGACATGTGATACACACGTGTTAAAGGTCTTGAGCTGTGTGTTTGATGACGACAGCTTCGTTATCTCTCGCAGGATCATGGTGTAGGACACAACAATCACCGTGAGGTCAGCTCCTATCACTGACAAGGCCACAGAGAGGCCGTAGGCAGCATTGACTCTGGTGTCCTCACATACCAGCTTCACCACGGCCATGTGTTCACAGTAGGAATGGGAGATGACATGATGCTGGCAGAAGGCCTTCCTATGGAGCAGGAAGCACATGGGACTCACCATGAGGACTCCACGCAGCAGCACCAGGCTCCCGAGAGC
>NW_024964837.1:0-15718 GCF_019238085.1 Lagopus leucura
GGCCCCCCCCCCCCCCCGCTGCAGGGCCGGCACCAACCGCGGTGTGTGCGTCCCACCCCGGTGCCGTGCCCCCCACGGGTGGGAATGCCCTATCTGCATTGCTTGCCCCCCCTCCGTGTGCGTTGCCCTACAGATATGGTGCCCCCCCGAGGTGGCTGTGTTTGCAGGGCTGTGCATTTAGGAGGCACCCTGTATTACCACTGACCCATGTGCTGCTGCTTGCCGTGGGGCTGCGGGGCTCCCCGTCCCTGTTCTGTGGTGCTCTGTGCTTCCCTCCCAGTCCCAACCCTCATCTGTATGGTCTGCAGCAGCCTAAAAATAACACCCCACACCCCCCCGCAGCCCTTTCCCCGGGGGGGGCTCTGCAACAAAACGCATCTCAGGGTGTCCCGGGGTGTTTGCCTGCGCTGCAGAGCCCTCCGAGCTGCCGATCCTCTGCGCCCAGCAGGGCTGTGAATGCAGCTTTCTAATAAAGACCGCATCTAATTATGAGCTGCGTCCTCGAGCCCTCAAAGCGCTCGGAGGGGATGCGGCAGAGTTGGAGCGACTGCCATCGCTGCTCGTCACGTGCCAGGTTTGTGAGCCGATGCCCTGCTGCAGTGGGGATGGGCAGCACTGCTGGGCGAGAAGCAGCCGGGCAGCGAGGGGCCATCTTGTGCTGCTGGGGCATCTCAGGTCGTGCATCTGCACACCTGCTGTGCCCGGCTTCCCCATCATTAGCATTACGGGGCTGCATTGCCTGCAGCACGCAGACATCATCGCCCTGCCGTGACTGGGTGCAGTCTCTGCTCTCAGCCTCCCCTCTCCAGCTCAGGAGAGCGAGCATGAGTTAATGATGGCACTCACTGCGCGTAGCAAAACCTGCAGCGTCCCACAGCCCGCTGACCTTGGGGTGCGGGCGCAGCGCCAGGGGTCGGGTGCCACCTAGGGGCTCCTCCTGTGCCTTGGAAGCTCTCCATTGCCTGAGTTGTAAGGTAAAAGCCAGGACAGGCACAGTTTGCTGTGGTCAGGAAGTAGGAAGGCACTGACTGTGGTCGTCTGTGTCCTGCGATGGCTGAGCCCTTCTGCAGGCAGGCTGTGGGTGCTGCAGGGTGGCTCTCACTGGAGGTATTCCCCTGCTCACCCATCAGCATGCGTCTGAGCCGTGCTGTTTCTGTGTTCCAGCTCCTTGCGCGCATTGAGCGCATGGAAAGAAGAGTGCAGCTGGTGAAGAAGGACACCGAGAGAGAAAAACACAGGATTTTCCAGGGCTTCGAGGTGGATGAGAAGGCTGAAGCAGAGGCGTGTGAGAAACTGCCACTGGAATGCCCACAGGAACTGCTGGAGCCCTCGCAAACCCTGCAGCCCAAGCACTTCCCCTACGGCCGGAATGGGAAGGGGCATAAAAGGTAGAGGGTGCTGCGGGGCCGCGGGTGGGGTGTGTGGGGAAGTGTGGGGCTCAGCCAGCTGGCTGTGGGTTTCCCTTTCTCCTGCCTCTGCTCCAGCCAGGCTCGGTCTCACTGTGTTTTCCCATTCTGTTTGCGGTCCTGCTTTTGATTAAAACCCCAGAGATGTGTGTTTGTGGTGCCTGGCGCCCACACGCCTCTCCTGCGTGTGCAAATGCTCTTAAAAAGCAGCAGTGATGCACCTGAGAGGGAAAAGTCTTGAAGCTGTCAGTGGAGCAGCGGCGTGCAGGGCTGGCAGCTCTGGGTGCTGCAGCTCAGCAGTCCTCTCTCTTGCAGGAAGCCGGCGTTTGGGAGCGCAGAGAGGAAAACGCCCGTTAAGAAATTGGTGTCTGAGTTCTCAAAGGTGAAGGGTAAAACTCTGAAGCACTCTCCGGTGAAAGAGGAGTCGAGTGGTTCTTTGTCTGAAACTGTTTGCAAACGAGAACTGCGGAGCCAAGAGACTCCAGAAAAAAACAGGTCGCTGCTGGAGACCCCGCTCAGACCCTCCGCCCCGCTGAAGGGCCCCAGCAGCCACCCCAAGGAAAAGGGCTTCTTCAGCGAGATAGACGATCTGCCCTACCTTTCCACCACGGAAATGTACTTGTGTCGCTGGCATCAGCCCCCCCCATCACCGTTGCCGTTACGAGAGCCCTCCCCAAAGAAGGAGGAGACTGTAGCAAGTAAGCGATGGAGAGCCTGCAGAAGGTGTGCAGGCGGGGCTGGCAGCTGGTGGAGCATTGCCTGCCTTGGGAGCCCTGTGCCCTTCCCCAGAGCTGGCACAGAGCAGCGTCCTGGATGCAGTGGAGATAAGGAGCAGATTGTCTGCGCTGCCCGAGCGCTCCAGGCCCTCTCTGGCTTGTGCTGCCTGTGCTGGGCAGCAGGGCAGGGGGCTCTGGGTCCCGCTCTGCACGTGTCAAACCAGCCTGGTTTCCAGCACAGCCTGTGTGCCTGTTTGAGCAAAATGTGAAGCAACTTCCTGCCTGTGGTTGGGAAATGTGTTTCTGGGTTGGTGCAGTGCAGTGTGATGTGTTTGTTCCTCGCCAGAGCGCCTGGGCAGAATCCCTGCCTTCTGCTGGGCCCTGTTCTGGGTGTTTTCCTCCTAGCCCCACAGTGCAGCCTGACTTGGGGAAGGAAAAGCCCTGAGCTCTGTGAGGTGCCCAGCATACAGTGGGAATGGGGAGCTGCCAGGTTTGCTGCATTGCCAGCTGCCTGCAAACACTGGATAGCAAAATGTTGTGAGTGAGGAGGAGGCCTCTGCATTCCATCCCAGTGCCTCAGGTCTGCAGCGAGAGGCAGGGCAGCTTCCAGCCCTCCCTGTGCTGCCAATCCCAGAGCAGCCTGGCTGGAGCCTCCTGGAGCTTGGGACTGGTGGCGTAGAGTGAGCTTGCAGTGCCTCTGTGCTGGGTTAACATCTGAACCTTCCCCTTGCAGTTCCATCTTGGAGGGACCATGTTGTGGAGCCCCTGCGAGACCCCAACCCCTCAGACATCCTGGAGGTACGTGCGAGTCACGGCTGGCCCTGTGTGTGTGGCTGAGGTTGCAGCAGCCTTCTTGTCACCATCAGAACCGATGGTTGAAGGCACCTGCAGCGGGTGAGGGGGACAAATGAGTGCAGGGGGCAGCACCCATCTCCCTTTCTCTTTATGCAGAACCTCGATGACAGCGTGTTTTCCAAACGGCATGCAAAACTGGAGTTGGATGAAAAACGAAGGAAAAGGTAGGAATAAATGCAGTGCTGCAAACGTAGGCCCTGCTGGCCTGCATGGCTGCTGGCACCCAGCTGCAGCTCCTCACTGCCTACGGGTCACTGTTTTCCAGATGGGATATCCAAAGGATCAGGGAACAAAGAATTTTACAGCGACTGCAGCTCAGAATGTATAAAAGGAAAGGAATTCAGGAGTCGGAGCCTGAAGTTACCTCATTTTTCCCTGAGCCGGATGATGGTGAGTGCCTGGCAGTGCAGGGAGGGCTGCCCGCCCTCTGCAGCTCTGTGACACCGTTTCTCTCCCACAGTGGAAAGCTTGTTGATCACCCCCTACCTGCCTGTCGTTGCCTTTGGCCGCCCCTTACCCAAACTGACCCCACAGTGAGTACAAAGGGGCACTGGAGATGGGACGTCGCGGATGGGGATGGTGCTGTGGGGTGCTGAGTGCTGGTTCTGCTTGCAGGAACTTCGAGCTGCCCTGGCTGGATGAGCGCAGCCGCTGCCGGCTGGAGGTGCAGAAGAAGCAGACCCCCCACCGGACCTGCAGGAAGTAGCAGCGCAGCGGAGCCGGGAGCTCTGTACGTTGCTGAGTCCTTGCCCTCTTTGTTCGTGTTCAGGGATGGTTTTGTTCCCTCCATGCCCTGGTTTTGTTCTCTCGTTTTCTTTTCAACACGTTTCAGACTCGTCCCCGCCGCCTGTGCTTTGAGCTGGGGTTTGTCTCCCATTTGTGTTCCTCCCTCCTCAGCAGCCCTGCGTGCAGCAGTGGGGTGGGAGCCTCCTGTGGGCCCCAGCGGGTCTCGGTGTCCGTGGCAGGCATGGACCGGGCCCAGCCTGTGCTCCGTGGGGAAGGGCTGCGGCGGCGCTGGCCCTGATCTGGTGTTGGGTCAGGAAACAGCGCTGAGCAGCTGCCCGAGGCTGAAGCTTCCGTCAGCCACCGCCTTTGTGTTGTTCCTGTTGAGTGGCTGTAACGTGGTGGGAGGAGAGTTTTAAAAGGAAACGAAAACAAACTTCTTTTTCTTTTTCTTTTTCTTTTTTTTTTTTTTCTTTTTTTTTTTTTTTCCTCGTGTGTGAAATAGAAATCCTCAACGCACAACGTTGGTTCTTTTTTAATTTAAGCCTTCTGAGGGTGGCAGCGTGGCAGCGACCCGACCCCCCTCACGCTGTGCCAGGAGGAGCCCCGTTCTGTGCCAGGCTGTTCCTACGGGCGCAGTGCTGGAGGGCGCTGCTCGCCGCTCCCCGCGGCTGAGCGGCAGGAAATGGGGAACAAACGTTAATTAAACGCATCGCCCCGCCCTGCCGTGCGCGTGCGGCCTGGGCCCGGCCCGGAGCCCGCCCCGTGTGCCTGGGTCGCTGTGTAAATACCCCCGGTGCTGACTCAATGCAGACGTTTTGTTTGTTTGTTTGTTTGTTTGTTCTGTTTTTGGTTGTTTTTTTTTTTTCCTTTTTTTTTTTTTTTTCAATAAAAGCGGAAAAACAGCGGCTGCGTGTCGCTGCCTTCCTTCCCCCCCGTGACCTCTGGCCTCTGCGCCGTCTCGCGCGTGACGTCACTTCCGCCTCCGGGCCGTGCCCTCGGCGCGCGCCCGCCCCCTGCCGGGGAGCGGGAACAGCCGCGGGGATCGATGGGAGGGCGCGCCGCGTGACGTCACAGCGCGCGAGGGCCGCCGGGAGCCGTAGTCCGTTCCCGCGGTGCCCCGCGGCGCCGCCCGCCCCTGCGGTTGCCCCAAGATGGCGGACCGGCGGCGGCAGCGCGCCTCGCAGGACAGCGAGGACGACTCGGACTCGGCCGCCTCCGACAGCGGCGACTCCGCCGCCAGCCCCGCCCGCTCCCGCTCCGGCTCCGCTTCGCCGCGGCCTTCGCACCGCCCTCCGCGAGGCGCCGCCGGAGCTCTGAGCGCGGGGCCGCGGGGCCGCGGGGCCGAAAGCGCCGCCGGGGGAGGGGCGGCCAAAAGCGCTCCGCAATCCGAGTGTGTGAGTGGGGCGGGGGGGAGCGGCGGTCCGCGTCTCTCGTGCCTCCCGGTGGTGCCGCGCGGCTCTCACGGTGTCAACGCTCCGCTGCGCCCGGCGCTGCCCGATCCTCGCGGCTCCCTGCTCGCGGGGCTCGGTTGAGCTGAGCTCCCGGGCCGGATGCTGCCCTTCACTCCCTTCTGTTAAAGCGCCTTTTTTTTCCTCTTTAGGAAAGCGAGGACGGCATCGAAGGCGATGGTGAGTAACGGCTGTGTCGCTGCGTGTGCTCACGGTGTGTGCAAAGGGAAACGGGGAAGGCGCTGCTTCCTGCAGTGCTGCAGCTGCAGTCCTGAGCATCGGCCATAATACTGCAAATGGGGGTGCAGGGGGTGCTGGTCAGCCCTCCCCAGGCCCAGCTGGGTCCCCCCACGTAGGGTGGTGCTTTTCCTCAAGGGCTCTTCGTGCTGCTGTGATACCACGCTACGTGGCCATGTGGTGTATTTGCTGGTGATGGCCCAGGACCCGGTGCTGCGATCACGGGGAGCTGTGCTGCTCTTCCTGCCCTGACAATGCCTCCTTTTTCTCCCCTGCAGCTGTGCTGTCAGATTATGAAAGTGCAGAGGACTCGGAGGTAAGTCAGACTGCGTGTCCTGGTGGTGGAAGGGCTCTGTGGGGTGAATTCACCTCGTGTAATTTTAGCACAACACTGGTTTGTGCCCTTCATTCTCATCTGCAGCAGCTGTATCTGTCTCCAGGCTGCAGCTCATGCGCTGTGTGCGTGTTACAGAGCTGTGCTGCGCTGCAGCCATTGGTGTGAGGGGAAAACGGGTTCTCCAGGTGCAGTTCCTCCTCCCCCGACGGTTCTGTCAGGGCAGGGCGGGTGCTGCTGCACCTGTGCTGCTGCAAGGTGAATGCAGGACAAGCACGTGGTCCGTTTCAGTCCTCAGACATCGCGTGGTGGGAGCGGAACGGCTAAGAAGGGTGTGGAAGAAGGGTGTAGGATGGCGGCTGCGTTGTAATTAGTTGAAATTAAAAGCTTAGCGCTGGGTTGGAAGCATCCCAAGGGGCATCCCTGATGTCTGTGTGTGGCACTGGGTCAGTGAGACGCCTGCATGCAGGCAGCTCTGCACTGCGTGTGCTGGGAGAACCTCCCCTGTGTGCTGAGTGCTGTGCTGGAGGGGCAGCCTTGGCCGCAGCCCATGGCAACACACTGCCCTGCGTTCTGAGATCAGAGGCGTTTGGAGAAGCAGTCTGTTCCGAGGCAGGCTTTGTGGAGATCCTGAGGTGGGCATTGGTTTAAAATGAAAACCGCAAACTGAGGCGGATGGAATGGAAGCTGCCGGGGCTGTGCAGTGCTGGAGAGGCCGTGCCCTGGGCAGGAAGGAGGGGGCAGCTCCCCTGGGCGACGCAGCCAGGCGGTGTTGCATCACCGGGTGCCAGGATGGCTCTGTTCCTGAGCCTAAAAATAATGCCATGTCTGGGTTTCCCCGGCGTAAACAAAAGGAGCAGTTGATGTGCAAATAGGCTGTGTTGAAAGAGAAAAATAGAGCAGCCTTCTTGTTAATCACACCGGGCTATTTTTAGTGGCCATCCCAAGCTGAGCAAGGCTTGCAGGCTCCTGGAGGGTGAAATGAGGTCACGCTCCTGAGAGCAGAGAGCTTGGAGTGAGTCAGCTGGGGAACTGCAGGGAATGAGGGGCTGCAGTGGGAGAGAGGGACAGCGAGGGCCCGGCAGCGTGGCTGTCACCCCATCATGGAGCTCCCATGGGCTCCTGGGCTGCAGGAGGCACACGTGGCACTCAGGGGCGGTGAGGGGGAGCTGCTCCCAGCTCTGTGCTGGCAGCTGTGGTTGTTTGGTCTGATGTCACCAGTGGCAGCTGCTGGGGAGAGACCTTGGGCTTAATCTTTGTCTTTTCTGTAAAGATAGAGGGGTAGTGAGGACTTTGGGAGCAAATCCTGTGCTGTGAAATGGTCAGAGGTGTCAAAAGCGGAATGGGAACTGACCTGTAGGTGTGGGGACTTTGGGAAATCACCAGGAGAGCCGCTGCTCCAGGTGTGTGTGTGAGTAAAGCGGGGCTCTTTCAGGCAGAGGAAGAGGATTACAGCGAGGAAGAAAGTGCCAAAGTGGAACTGAAGCAGGATAGCAATGATTCCTGTGAGTCTGCAGCAAAAGTGGAGAAAGGGGATGAGAAACTGGACTCGAAAGGTGCCGTAACCGGTGAAAGGCAAAGTGGGGACGGGCAGGTAGGTGGTATCTGTGTGCTCCCTGCTCTGCGGGGAGCTTCTTGCAGCGGGGCTGCTGCAGTGTTAGGAGCTGTCTGATTTTGACAGGAGAGCACCGAACCTGTTGAGAATAAAGTTGGGAAAAAAGCTCCCAAGCACCTGGATGACGACGAGGATCGGAAGAACCCAGCTTACATCCCACGCAAAGGGCTCTTCTTTGAGCACGATCTCCGAGGGCAGACGCAGGAGGAGGAGGTCAGGTATGTGGCGCCGCCCGGCCCCGGTGATGCTTGCAGCGCTTGTGACGTGCTGGGAAGGATCAGCAAAGAGCTTTTCTGTTCTCTGGCCCAGCTGCCTGCTAGCAGTGTTCTGCAGGGACGTCTTGGCTTTTAGTTTTGTAAAAGCAGGGACTGGGCACAGTAAACACGAGTAAAGCCTGTTTCCAGTGGGCAGCTGCCGAGCAGGAGGAAGGAGAGATGCTGCCTCCCACCCGCATTCTGCCCTCCAAGCCTTTGCTGTGGGTTGGAGCTGCTGTCTCTGGCTTCCTCACAACCTGCTGTTCCTCCCCATGTGTGCAGGCCGAAGGGTCGGCAGCGGAAGCTGTGGAAGGACGAGGGCCGCTGGGAGCACGACAAGTTCCGGGAGGACGAGCAGGCCCCCAAAACCAGGCAGGAGCTGATTGCTCTGTATGGCTACGACATCCGCTCCGCTCACAACCCTGATGACATCAGGCCGAGGAGGATGCGCAAACCGAGGTGAGCAGCGGGCAGAGCGCGGCCTGCTCCTCGTGGGGGGCAGCCTCAGCCCTCTGCAGCGGGCTCTAAGCAGGGCTGGGGGCTCAGTCCTGGAAGTCGTGTCCCGGAGGCTCCCCTGCCCTGGCTTTTGGTTCCAGTCCTTCGCACTGCTGTTATCCCTCAGGTTTGGGAGCCCCCAGCGAGACCCCAACTGGTCCAACGAGCGGCCCAACAAGCCCCCCCGGCACCAGGGCTCAGACGGCACTTCTGCTGCCCCACGAACCTTCACCAGCAGGAGCTCTGCGGGAACGGGGAGGATGCCCCCTCCCAGAAACTACCCGAGGGTGGGGGGCTACAAGGAAACCCGCCCAGGATACCGAGCTTCAGAAGCCAGCGTGCAGCACCCGTCCCGAAATGGTGAGCAGGGCAAACAGGAGAGCAGCTATCGAGCGAAACGTTCGGAGCAGAGCCCACCGAGAGAGAAGTCACCAGAAGTGGAAGCAGGGCACGTCCACGGCAGCCCTGTCAAGGAGGAGGGCGCCCTGGAAAACCAGAGCGACGCCGTGCAGCCGCCGCCAGACAGACCAATAGAAAAGAAGTCTTATTCCCGGGCAAGGAGGACCAGAGTCAAAGCTGGGGACGCGGGGAAGCTGGCGGATGACGTGCCTGCTCTGGAAGCTCCTGCGACACCAAAACCTGTCCAAGCTGAGGCGTCCCCCCCGCCAGCAAAGAGCAACTGGGAGTCGCCAGTGGAATCCAGCTTGGATGGACTTGAGCAGGAGATGATTCAGATGAATCTGACGGAGCAGAACTGGAGCCCGGGGCAATCTCAGTTCTTACAGCCCCGGGAGCTGCGGGGTGAGTGTGTGCCAGCTGGCAGCTTGGGTGCTGCTGCCCCTGCCTGGGGTCTGCAGCCACGTAGGCGGTCAGAGCTGAGCAGTGTGATGCTGTCCCAGCTGTGGAGGGTGGTGGAGACTCACGAGGTGGAGAAAATGCAGTGGGACAACGGGAAGGGACAAAACAGAACATAAAAATGAGGAAATTAAACGTTCTGTTGTAGGTGAACTGGGTTAAGGCTCAGATGGGCATCAGAGCAGACTCCTCCTTACCCTATTTGTTAAGAATGGGGGAAGGGTCAGTGAAGGGGAAGGGCTGTGCAGGAAGCAGGCAGCAGGAACTTGCGGAGCAGTGTGAGTCACAGCCAGGCTCAGAGCTGGAGTTCAGAGGATAAAGAGCATTACGTGTGGTTATGGGTGAGGGTGATGAGTAACTGGGCTCCTGTGGTGTGCTGCTGGGGGCAGGAGGGACCCGGCCTCCCTTCATCAACACAGGCATGCTGCAGGCTCTGAGCTGCTCTCTGGCGGTGCCGCTTGGCTGCGAATCCAGTGGTGTGGTTGCAGGAGGCCAATCTGTGCTGGGAAGTGGGCAGGCAGGCTGAGCAAAGGACCGAATTCTTGTGGGGCAGCCATTCCAGAGGTCGTGCAGACGTAATCATCAATTTGCAGAATTAAGGTTTTTACTGGGGAGAGTCAGAGTCCTTCCCAAGAGAAACAAAACTGGAGCAAGGAGAAGAAAGTGACCTGCTGCTGTCCTAAGCTCTTGAGGGTTGGGTCTGTGGAAGCAGATCTTCCTGCACACAGCGGTGTGAGCAGAGCCTTGCCTTGATCGTAGACCAGAGTGGGCAGGCTGTAAACGTGCCACTAGAACAAGAGTTTGGAAGCTGATTCACAGCTGAGATGACGTGGTGCTGCTGGTGGCTGTTTGTGATGCTTACGCTGTCCCATGCGGACCCAGGAGCAGAGCTGAGACCAGAACCTGAATTTTGAGCGGAGGATTTCTTTCAGGCAGATGTGAAATGCACTGAGCAGAGTGGATGATCGTGCAGTGACACAACAGCTTCTGGTTTGCTCTGAGATGTCTGGAATGGCAGTCAGAGAGCTGGAGTTGCTGGGAGGTTCTCACAGGGGAGGCGGCGCGGGGTCTCCTGGCGTTGGTGCACAGCTCCCAGCACCGGTGACAGCGAGGTGGCTGAGAACAAATGCAACCCATAAGAACCAGTTTGCTTCTTCCTTAGGTATTCCCAACCATCTGCACGTGGGAACTGGGCCGCCCCCTCAGTTCAACAGGATGGAGGAAATGGTAAAGCACGTCGCTTATGGAAGCGGGGAAGCCGAGCCTTGCTTTGACCGTGGGCTGGAATAATCAGAGCGTGGCTGGGGCACCTCAGCCCTCCCCTTTCTGTGTGCCGTGGTTCTCTGTGACCCACAGAGGCCGGGGGGGGCAGTGGGGGCTCCCTGCTGGGCACCGACTGCTGCTTTGTCTCCCGCAGGCGGTGCAGGGCGGCCGTGCCAAGCGCTACTCCTCGCAGCGGCAGAGACCCCCAGTGCCAGAGCCGGCCCCCCCCATGCACATCAGCATCATGGAGGGGCACTACTACGACCCACGTGAGTGACCCCCTCCTGTCCCCTATGCTCAGGGGCTGAAGTTGGGCTTTGCTCCCCTTCCTTTTGTCAGGAGCAGTGCTGCTTTGTCTCTGCTGCTCTGAGCCGCCCTGCGCTGATCTCGGTGTGCAGCGTTGCTCTCCTGCCCCAGGCAGGGGCTCCAAAGGCGCTGCTTTTTCTGTGAGACGTTAAAACTGGCCAGAAATCAGAGCAGCAGGGAGAACTGCTGAACACAAAGATGGGTTTGGAATTTATTCCGGCATGTAAAGTGAGAGAGGAGAAAGTCCCTGAGCGTTCTGCATTGTGAAGGGAATAGGAAGCTCTGCTGTGGGAGCACGCAGCATCTGGGAGCTGGGTGGGCTGTGTGCTGTTCTGGTAGGAGTGGAGCTCCCAGCACTGCGTTCGAGTGCAGTAACTGTAGGTGGCTTGGATCTGCGGTGCTGCAGTAGAACAAAACGTGGTGGGGGTTTTCTTATGCTCTGCTCTGTGTTGCAGTACAATTCCAGGGACCAATCTACACCCACAGTGAGAACCCGGCCCCACTGCCGCCCCAGGGGATGATCGTGCAGCCAGAAATGCACCTCCCTCATCCAGGTGAGGAGCACGGGGCAGCCGGGCCGGCTTTGCACAGCCTCTGTCCTTTTCTGTGGCATGGAGGAGACCTGCTTCCCTCGTGCATTAGGGTTGAATTCATATCAGTCTTCAGGGAGGAAAAATAGCCGTGCCTGGCTCTCGCAGGCAGTGCAGACTGAGATCATCTCACTGCCTTGGCAGCTTCTAGCTGCACGGCCACTGTGCTGCAGGCAGCCTGGCCAGGCCATTCCCCGGCAGCATGGTGTGGGGCTGTGCCAGCTGCTGTGCCAGGCTGGGTCTTCATTCCCTGCTGCTCGTAGCTCAGAAGAGAAAAGCAGAAATGAGAGCTGTTGGATTGGGGTGTTCTCCATGTCGCCTGCAGAACCGTTTCCTGTAGTGGACGTGCTGATTGGGGCCGCGTCCGGTTCCCGAGCCGAGGCCGGGGGGGCCGTGTGCTCTGCTCAGAGCTTCCCCTTTTCTTTCCCCAGTGCAGGAGCTGAGCTCCACAGGCTGTAGGAGAAGCCTCTGCCCTTCTCCTGCCTGCAGCACGGATGGCGCAGCCTGCTGCCCTCTGCCCCCATGGCAGCCCCGGCCCCACAGCGCTCTGCCCCAGCAGGACGTGGCGCTCAGCTCCTCCTTGTCGCTCTTTCAGGTTTACATCCCCACCAGCCAGCAGCCCCGATGGCAAACCCTGGCCTCTACCCCCCGCCGGTCTCCATGCCCCCAGGGCAGCCCCCGCCGCAGCAGCTTCTCGCCCCGACTTACTTCTCCCCGCCTGGAGTCATGAATTTTGGGAATCCTGGCTACCCGTACCCCCCAGGAGCGCTGCCCCCGCCGCCCCCTCCGCACCTCTATTCCAACACCCAGGTGAGCCGTGCTGCCTTTCCTTCCTGCCGGAGCCGCGGGTGCCCTGAGCCTGGGAGGGGGCTGCAGCAGCAGTGCTGCCCCCAGCGGCGGCTGTTTGCTGCCGTTTGCTTCTCTGCTGGAGGTGGGCACCGGAAGGAACCGCCGCCACCTCTGTGCTTTGCTTAACTCGCATTTGGGGTCTCGAGTGTGGCGTGGCTGTGTTGGAGGATCCAAAGCTAGGATTTTCCCCCGTCGAGCTGGGCGCCGTCCCACGGGAGGCTGGGAGCTGCTCAGCCAAAGGCATCCTGAGAACTGTTTGGATGCCCTCTGTGCACACCGGGAGCTGCCTGCTGCCGTTCCTCAGCGCCGCCCGGGCAGCCCTGGCTGTGAGCAGTGCTTGCAGGGCTGGCTTTTCCCGTTCCTGGCCCGGCTCCGTGTGAGCGGGGAGCAGCGCCCGCCCCTCCCGGCGGCAGCCCGACGTCCCCGAGGCCGCGCGAGGCGCACGGCTGACACGCAGCGGCAGGACGGAGCCCCGCAGCTTCCCGAGCTTCGCTGCTCGGATCGGAGCCGCCGCACGGGGCTGGGGGCGCGGCCTGGATCCGCCGCCGTCTGCTCCCCGCGATGCCGGTGCTGCGGCACTCGGTGCTGAGCGTGCCGCTCTCCGGCAGCAGGCGCAGTCCCAGGTGTTCGGGGGGGTCACGTACTACAACCCTGTCCAGCAGCAAGTGCAGCCCAAACCCTCACCGCCGCGCAGGACGTCGCAGCCCGTCACCATCAAGCCGCCGCCTCCCGAGGTACCGCCCCTCGTCCCTCTGCGCGTCCCTTTCCCCGTCCCTTCTGCCCGTCTGCCTGCTGCTGTCCCCTGAGCTGTGTGTGGTGCTGCGGCCTCCCTCTCCCACCCGAAAAAAAAATGTGTTGTTCCAAGGACGTTTTAAAATTGCCTCGTTGTTGACATGTCCCAAACCTCAGCTTCTCGTTGCAGGTGGTAAGCAGGGCTCCAGTTAATTTGAGTTTCTAAATACTTTAAATCTAACCCACGTAAAAAGTAAGTCGGAATTTGACTCTCGCTTTCTCTTTCTGCTCAGGGTAGGAAAAAAAAATGCTTCAGAGGGAATAAGGCCAGCACTGAGCTTAGGAGGCAGTGCCTGCGGTGGGAGAGCAGCGCCAGGATGCTGGCAGCACCCGGCACAGGCAGCAGCCTTCAAGGCTGCATGGAGCCGAGAGCCGTTGCTCTGCTCTGGGGACAGGTTTCTCAGCGCAGCTCTGCTCTCTGTGTGTGCGCCCGAGTGCCACGTGTGTGTCTGGTTCCCTTTGTCGTGTGTCGCCGTGCCGCTGCGCCCCGGGTTGGGCAGCGCTGCTCCCCTGCGCCTCCCCCAGCCGGGAAGCGCAGCCGCTGGAGATCCGCCCGAGCGTCCCTGCGGGGAGCCGCGCTCCGCGGGGCCTCGTCCGGGAGCCGGCCCTGGAGCGGGGGGGGGGGCGGCGGGGCGGGGGGCGGCGGGCGCAGCGCTGCGCGGTGCTGAGCCTCCGTCTCCTTTCTGCTCCCCCAGGACAGCAAAGGTGAGAAGGTGAAGGAGAGGAGCGGCACGTAGGGATGCGGCCGTGGAACCCCAGCGTCGGACCCGGCGGTTCTGCACCGGGAGGCCGCGTCCGGCTGCGATGCGGGATGCCGTCGGCTTCCGCTTTGCTCGGGGCCGTCGCCTCCGTGCCCGGACCGCCCCCCGGCTGCCGGCCCTCCTCCCCTCCCCTGACCCTCAGGCGGCACCGGGGTCAGTGGCCGCGAGGTCTCACCCACTTCCCCCTTCTACTGAGCCTCCCCTTCTCCCTTTCTAGGATGTTCAACTCAGCTGCTTGATTGTGGTCTCTGTTTTTATTTAAGGAATGAACCGGCTCCTTCAGTAAAGCTGATTTGTTTCTTTTGGGTATTTGGACTCCGTGTGTCTGCCGTGCTGCAGCGCGACCCCCAGCCCTGCTCCGTTCTCATCCTCAATTCTCTTTTTAAATTAGCGAGTCTATTCCTGTGGCTGTGAGAGCAGCTGAGCTTCGCGCAGAGCCTCTCTGCTGCTTTTCCTGCACGGCTGCACCCCGGGCAGCCCCGGCCGCAGCTGGAGGCTCCCAACCCGGGATGCCGTGCACGGATTTGGGCTCGCGGAGCCTCCCCGCCCGCTCCGTGCACTGCGGGCTTCCTGCTGCCCGGCCCTTCGGAGGCACGGAGCTTCACGGGCACCCCGCATCTGCCCGCACAACCGGCCCGACCGGGCGCGGTGCTGCTGGGGGCGGCGCCCGGCGAGTCCCGACGCGCCCCGCGTGGGCTGCCGCTCCGCTGCCGCCCGGCTCGGTGGCTGCTCGGTTCCCGTCGGCGCTGCTTTGGCCGTGCCCGGTGGGTCTCGGTGCCGGTGTGGGTCGCGTTTCCGAGCATCGCGGCCGCGGTGGCACCGAGCGCTGAGGAAGCAGCGTTGGATCGATGCGGAGATGAGGGCGGTGCGGGACCGCGGGGCTCCAATTCCCCCCCCCCGGGCCGGGGCAGCGCGTGGGGGTGAGGACGGAGCGCGGCCCGTTGCCACAAGGAGGGAACCCACGCGCCACGCAGCTCCACCCGCTCCCCCAAAGTGCTCGTGGGGCGGCTTTGGGGGCAGCAGCGGTGGGAGAGGGGCTGTGAGCCCCGTGCTGCAGGGAGGTGGGCTCGTGGGGTTCTCTGCCTCCGTGCGCTCCTTCCTCCCACCCGTGGGCGCTCTGAGCGGAGCCCGGGGGCTGTGCCCCCCCCCTAAAGCTCCCCCCCCCCCCCACGGCTGCAAATGGAGGCGCATCGGGCGGGCAGAGCCGCGGCAGCTCCCGGCTCGTTAGGAGAAATAACAGCGCATTAATTATAACAGCTCCGCGCCAGCGCTGCCCCCGTCCCCGAGCTGCAATTGGGGCATCGCGGATTTGGGCCGCGTTCCCGGTGACCCCCCCCCCCAACCGTGCCTCGGTTTCCCGTCCCGACCCCGCGCTGAGGGTCCGAGGGGAGCGCAACGCGGAGCCGCGCGTGGAGGGGACACGCGGGGACACGGCTGCGTTCTGCCACCGCCCCCCGACTCCCCCCCCCGCGCGGCCGGGAGTTGCCAGGCAACGAGGGATGGAGGCGAACCGCGAACAAAGCCGCAGCGGGAACCCCCGCTCATCCACCCCCTCGTACCCACGGGCTTTTCCCACGCCGGTTTTTGGGGGGGGGGGGGCGGCGTGGGATGCGCGCTGCCTGAGCGCTCCGCGCGGTGGGCGTACGGCGGAGAGCGCTGCGGCGCGGCGCTGCGGGCGGGGGGGGCCACGCGTGACCGCGACGCTCCGCCCGGGGCCGGGGGCGGGCAGGTGCCGGGCGGGGCGGGGCGGCGGCGCCGGGCCCCCCCCACTCTCTCCGGAGCCCGAGCGCGAGCGGAGCCGCCCCCCCGCCCCGCACCGCCCCGCACCGCCCATGGCCCCGCGAGGCGCTCCGCGGCCATGAAGCCGCTGGAGAAGTTGCTGAAGAAGCCCGGCGCGCACCTGCCCGCACCGCTGCCCGCACCGCGCCGCCACAGCGCGGCCCCCCCGGAGGAGCCCCCGGGGCCGGCGGGGGGCGAAGGGCGACGGTTGGAGCTGCGTCCTCCCGAGGTCCCCCCCCCCGCCGCCGCCGCCGCGGTCCCCGTTGGCGCTGTCCCCGTCGGAGCTGTCCCCGGGGGGGGACCGCGCCGCGCTCAGCCCGGAGCCGCCGCCGCCGCCCCCCCCGCGCTGCTGCTGCCGCTGCCCCCCCGCCGCGCCCGCGCCCCCCGAGCGCCTCCTGAGCGCCGTCCTCGAACGGCTGCCGGCGGGGGGGGGGGCA
>NW_024964837.1:15818-39594 GCF_019238085.1 Lagopus leucura
GGGGGGGGGGGGGGGGGGGGGGGGGGGGGGGGGGGGGGGATGCTGCGGCACCGCCGGGTGCTGCAATGCGCGGTGCCGCGGTGCGGGGGGAGCGTGGGAGCAGAGGAACGGGGATGAGGGCGTGCGGGGGGGGCACCCGCAGAGCGGTGGCACCGCGCAGATTCCCGGTTAATGTGTAACGCTTCTCTCGGCGCTCCCGTTGACCCCGAGGCGGTGGAGGGGGGGGGGGTGCGCGTCCCTTCCGCACTGTGGGAGCCCGCCGCGGTGGTTTGCCTTCAAGTCCAACCCCCCCCCCCAACTCCCCACGGCCGCGCTCCGGGGATGGGGCCGGGGGGGGGCCGGGGTGGGGCGCACCGAAACCGCGGAGCCCTCGGGGGGGGGCGCGCGCCGGGACTGGCAGCGTTGGCTCTGCGTGCAGCGACACGCGCGTGGGGAGCGGGGGGGGCGGCGCAGGGGGTGCGGGGATGGCGGCCCTTCAGCCGCGCGTGGTCCCTGCGGGGCACCCGGACGGTGCTGCGGAGCCGTGGGGAAACCGAGGCAGGGACGGAGGGGGCGGCGCTCGGGGGGACCTGGGGGGGGGGAATGGGGACGCGAAGACCCGCGGGGGGATCCCGGCGCCGCCCCCACACAGCGTTCCGGAGGCGCTGCACGGCGGGCTGGGGATGCGCACCTGCCCGGTCAATCCCGCACCCCCCCGGCCTCAGTGCGGGGTCCGGGTCAGGCGGTGCCCGGGGGGCGTTGTGCCGCTTTCGGAGCTCCGTGCGGGGGGGGTTGCGGGGAGAGGCTGCCCCGCGGTTGTGTCCGTGGGACGGGGTCGGACGCGGAGCTGCACTGCGCGTCCAAAGGTCGCGGCCGTGGCACCGCTCCCGGCACCGCGTCCCCGTGCCTCAGTGCCCGCCCGGACGGCCCCGCTGCGGCGTCCCCCGATGTCACCGTCCTGCTGCGGCCCCGCGGTGTCCCCACGGCGCTGCGGAGCGGGAGGGGCTGTGAGTCAGCGCGGGGCTCCGCGTGGGGCGCGGGGATGGGCCCGGTGCGGGGTTTGGGGTGGAGGTGTCGTGCCCAACCCCCGCCCGACCCCCCCCCCAGATTCGCTGCTGGATGACATCGTGCTCACGCATTCGCTGTTCCTGCCCACCGAGCTCTTCCTGCAGCAGCTGCACCAGCAATATCCTCGGGGCGCTGGGGGGGGACGTCGGGGGGCTGCGGGAGGGGGGGCATAGAGATGCACGGGGGAGTGCGAGGGTGCGATGGAGGACCTGAAGGTGGGAACGGGGGGGGGGAGGAAAGAAGACAGGGGTGGGGGTACCAGGAGGGGGACACGGGTGGGTGTGACGGTGACATCAGCGTGAGCAGCGGCTGTGCCGGGGGTGACACGAGGGCGCCCGTTGGGGCGGCCGTGAGGAGGGCACCGCGGTGCCCCCCCCCCCGGGTGTGAGGAGGTCCCCGTGTCCCAGCTGCTCCTTAACGCTGCCACCTTCGTGCTGGCGGGCGATGGGCCGCCCCAGCGCTGGGAGGAGGGGTCCGGGATGCGGCGCAAGCGAGCGGTGCTGGCGGTGCTGCTGCACTTCCTCGAGACCTACAAGGGGCTGCTGCAGGAGGAGGAGAGCGCGGGGAAGGTCATCAAGGTGGGTGCAGCCCTCCCCTCCCCGCGGCTTCCCCCCCCCCCCCCCCCCCCCCACCGCTGGCCCCTAACCCCTCTCGCCCCCCAGGAGCTGTACCTGCTCATCATGAAGGACGCATCTCTGTACCACGAGCTGGAGGATGAGATCCTGAAACTGCACCAATTGGTGGAGACGGTGGAGCTGAAGTGAGTGGGATCCCCACGGAGCGCCAGGGGTCTCCGATGTGGTGATGGGAGTGCAGTACATGGAGTCCTGATGGGGTGCAGAGGGTACCTGGGGGGGGAGGGGGGGGGTGCACGGGGCGTTCTGAAGGGGTTCAGGTGGCTCCTGTGTGGTGCATGCAGTCCTGATAGGGCTCGTGGAGTCCCCGTGGGGTGCTTGCGGTCCTGATGGAGCACAGTGGGTCCCCAGGGGTTGTGAGCGGGTCCCTCTTTTGTGCATGGAGTCCTATGAGGTGGAGAGGTACCCCAGGGAATGAGGTCCCTGCGTAGAGGAAGGTATAGGGCGTGCGGGGTCCCCACGGGGTTTCTCTGGGACACATGGGGTTGCGACCCTCGAGAATGCCCTGCACCTGGGGCCCATCAGACCGCCCCTGTGATACCCCACCAGAGCGGGGAGGGGATCTGTGTGCGGCCCCCACCGCTCCGTTCCCCCCGGTGCCCTTTGCTGACACCACGCGGTGCCTCAGGGTCCCCGACGAGACCCCGCCCCCGAGCAAACAGGTGAAGCCGCTGTTCCGCCACTTCCGCCGCATCGATGCCTGCCTGCAGACGCGCGTGGCTTTCCGTGGCTCCGACGAGAGTGAGCGCCGTGCCCCAAACCCCCGGGGTCCCGACCGCAGTGACCCCGCCGCCCCGCCGGGGGTCCTGGCCCGCTCTGCTACCCCACGTATCCGTCTGTCCGTCCGCAGTCTTCTGCCGTGTCTACATGCCGGACCACTCGTACGTCACCATCCGCAGCCGCCTCTCGGCCTCAGTGCAGGACATCCTCACCTCCGTCACCGAGAAGCTGCAGTACTCAGAGGAGCAGAGCGCCCGCGATGATGCGCTCATCCTCGTCACCGTGGCCTCGTCCGGAGGTGGTTATGGGGCCGTGGTTGGGGGGGGGGGGGGAGCGGGGGGGGGGGGGTGAACGCTGCCCCCCCCCCCCCCACTGCGCTCTGCCTGCAGAGAAAGCCGTGCTGCAGCCCAGCGAGGAGTGCGTCTTCACCACGCTGGGCATCAACAGCCACCTCTTCGCCTGCACCCGCGATACCTTCGAGTCACTGGTGAGCGCCGGGGGGGTCGGTGGGGCCGCAGTGAGACCCCTCCGCATCCTGCAGCCACCCCGGACCCCCCCGCGCCCCATTGCAGGTGCCGCTCCCAGAGGAGATCCAGGTGGTGCCCGGGGACAGCGAGATCCACCGCGTGGAGCCCGAGGACATCGCCAACCACCTCACCGCCTTCCACTGGGAGCTTTTCCGCTGCATCCACGAGGTTGGGGGGACGCGGGTGCCTCCCCCAGGGCTGCCCCAATGGGGGTCCCTGCGGTGCCCCCCCCCCCACCCCCCAACACCACAACCTCCCCCCGCAGCTGGAGTTTGTGGATTACGTCTTCCATGGGGAGCGCGGGCGGCGCGAGACGGCCAACCTGGAGCTGCTGCTGCAGCGGTGCAGTGAGGTGCAGCACTGGGTGGGCACGGAGCTGCTGCTCTGCGAGTCGCTGGGCCGGCGGGCGCATCTGCTCAAGAAACTCATCAAGATTGCTGCCATGTGAGTGCAGGGCTGGGGGCCGCGGGGGGCCGCGGGGGGGGGGGGGGGGGGGGGGGGGGGGGGGGGGGGCTGCTGGGGCTCACCCACCACCTTCAGATGTAAGCAGAACCAGGACATGCTCTCTTTCTACGCCATCGTCATCGGGCTCAACAACGCCGCCATCAGCCGCCTTCGGCTCACCTGGGAGGTGAGGGGCTGTGCGGGACCCCCCACTCCGGCCCCCCGGCCCCCCAAGCTGCTCACAGCCCCCCATGGGGTTTTGTCTTGCAGAAGCTCCCAGGGAAATTCAAGAATTTGTTTCGGAAATTTGAGAACCTGACGGTGAGGGGCGGCGCGGGGGTCTGGGGCTTTCATGGGGGGGTCTGCTTGTAATGGGGGTGTGTGGGGGGATGCTTGTAGCATCAGGGAGCTCCGTGGATGCTCTGGAAGCAGCGGGTGGGGGTGTTCCTGGGGCTGTCTGCTCTCTGTGGATGGCTGGTTGGTGCACCCTGTGTGGGGGGAGCTGCCCACGCCCCTGACCCCCCCATCGCCCTCCCCAGGACCCCTGCAGGAACCACAAGACCTACCGGGAGGTGCTGGCCAAGATGAAGCCCCCCCTCATCCCCTTCATTCCGCTCATCCTCAAAGGTGCGGTGGGGGGACGTTCTGGGGAGGTCCTGCTGCTCCCCATGGGGCCAGCCCTCATTTCCTTGTCTCTCTCAGATCTGACCTTCCTGCACGAAGGCAGCAAAACCCTCCTGGATGGGCTGGTCAACGTGGAGAAGCTGGTGGGTGCTATGCCCAGGGGGGGGGCACAGTGGGGATCCGGAGGTCCTGGGGGGTCCACAGAAACATCCCAAGGGTGAATGGGGGGGGGGGGGTTGCAGGGTTCTGGGGGAGCTGACGGGGCTGCTGTGTGTTCCAGCACTGCATCGCCGAGAAGGTGAGGACCATCCGCAAGTACCGGAGCCGCCCGCTGTGTGAGTGGGGGCACAGATCCTGGCCCTACATCTGCTGGGGCGGGGGGGCTGTGGGATGGGGCTGCGGGATGGGGATGTGAGATCCGGGCTGGGATAGGAATGCAGGATGGGGATCCAGCATGGCAAGATGGGCTGGGAGTGGGTTACAGGATCCTCCAGGATGGGGATGGAGATGTGGATGCGGGGGTGAGATCCAAGACGGGGATCCAGGTGGAGCTGGGGCCACGGGGTTGAGGGACAGGGATCCAGGACACGGGATGAGGCCATGGGATGCGGCCAGGCTCCCCTCCTGTGGGGTTGGGGGGCACACAGCCCCACGCCATCCTCTCCTCCCTCGCCCCGCAGGCCTGGAGCTGGAGCCGTCCCCCAGCCAGCTGCAGACCAAGGCCTACGTGCGGCAGCTGCAGGTGATCGACAACCAGAACCTGCTCTTCGAGCTGTCCTACAAGCTGGAGCCCGGCGGGCAGTGAGCGGCACCCGCCTGCACTCTGCACTTTGCCCGGGGGACCCTGGGGCCTCCCCACCCCCCGCGGGCCCCCTCTATTTTTGTATGTGTCCCCGCTTCCGCCTGGGCCCCGGGCCCCAGAATGTGTATATTTTGTACCAAATGCGTCTTTAATTGTAAATTTATTTTTTAAGAAAAAGGAGGAAAAAAGGATTAAAAAAAAAAAAGAAAAAAAGAGCCTGAGCGCCAATAAACAGCAGTCCCGAGCACGCGTCCGGCGCGCGGGGTGACGTCGTGATGTGCGTGCGTGACGTCACGTTGCTGGTGGTGACGTCACGGATGACGCAGTAGCGAACAGCGAGCTTCCTAAGATGGCCGCAGCGGGGCGCTGTGACCTCCCCAACATGGCGGCCGTAACGAGCCACGTGATCGCCTCAAAATGGCCACCGGAATAGCGCCGGGCGACCTTCCCAAGATGGCGGATAACAGGAGCAGGCGTTGGGCTGCGGTCTGCGGGTTCTGTGCGGCGGCTCTTAGCGCAGAACGCATTCTCTTCGGCTGCTTCTCGCTCTCATCCGTCCCAGGACGCCCCGACGACCGGCAAAATACCCCGGCATTTTGGAGGCCCCGAGGCACGGCGCCCTTCCCAACATGTCCGCCCGGCCCCTCCAACGTGATGTTCGGCTCCGCCCACTTCCGCAGCACGGGCGCGCAGGCGCAGTCGGGGAGCGGCGGGCGCCATTTTGTTACGGGGCGGCCGGAGGCGGAGGGCGCCGCTGGGCCGCGTTTCCGGGTGCGGCGGGCGGAGGCCGCGGGCGGCGGTGAGGAGCGGGGCCGGGGCTGCGGGGACCGGGGGGGGCTGTGCCGGGCGTCTGCGGTGCCGGGCCTTGTTGGGAAAGGAGCGCCGGGTCGGGGTGCTGCCTCGGGGCCTGGTGGGGGCTGTCCGGGGAGCGGCCTACGCGGAGGCTGTGCCGTCCTCGCAGCGTCCCGTTGCGGGGCCTCCGTGTGCGCCGGGCTGCCGGCCGGGAGCGGAGCTCAGCTGTGCCGCGGGTGGAGGCGGCCGGAGCCGCCCTGCCAACGTGCTGCCGGTGCCGCTTCTGTCCCGCCGACCCCCGGACGGACGGACAGACAGACAGGGCCCGGCGCTGTCCCGGGTTGACCCCGTGGGCTGACGGCCGGCACCGGGCGGCCCATCGCCGCGCATTGCTGGGTGCCGGGAAGGCCGCTGTGCGCGGAGCTCCGCTGCTGCCCGGCGCGTCCCTGCGCTCTCCCTCCCGGATCTCTCGTCGCCGTTGATCCGCTCTGATGAATGCCGTGTCCTCTTGCGCCCCGCCCGGTTACCCCAAACGTGTGGATCCCGCCGGTTGCTCACGGGGGATGTGCGAGCCGCCTCCCGCCCCGCAGCTGAAGCTGACCGGCTCCTTGCCGCCCCGCCGCGGTTCCCAGGTACGCCGGGAGCGGCGCAGAGCCGATGTGGTGGCATCCCCGGACCGGCTGCGGGCAGAGGTTTTGCGTGCCAGTCATTTCCATGAGCTGCAGCGGAGCCGGTGCCCCTTGCAGGCGTGCTTGGAGAGGTGCCGCTGACCCAAAGCGTCCCCGCTTTACCTTTGGCAGAGTTGGCTTTGCTGGGCTGTGCTGCCCTGGCCTGCCCTGCGCTCTGTTGTGGGTGTTGCTGCCCTGCTGCTGTCGGCCGTGAAGGATCCGATCCGGCCGGTCTGTCTGCCTGGCTGGGCTGTGCTCTGCAGGGCACACTGCAGCATCACGTGCTGCTTCCACAGCTCAGCTGCTGGGCTGGTTTGTGTTTGCTGAGCACCTTCCGTCCCTGAGATGCTATAGCACTGCTGCTCCACCTGGGAGCCTCTGGGTGCAGCTGCCTCCTTGCACCTTGCCCGAGCACAGAGGCTGTGGGAGGGGGCTGCCTCCTGGCACCAGAGCCCCCTGGCCCCATAGGAATGTGAGCACACAGCCTGCTTTCCCATGGCTGCCGGCACAGACCCCTCTTTGTGCTGAGCGGGGTGAGGGCGGGCTTGGCTCCGTCCCTCGGCGCTGTCGGCATGCCAAGCCCAGTGCTGCCATGAGCGTGTGCTGGGATGTCAGCATGGGTGACTGGCACCGTTTTGCCACCTTCGCCCCCTGCCCTGCTGCTTCTGCAGTGTGTGAGATCTGTTTGAATTAATTCTTCCAGCTGTAAGTAGGTGTGCGGCTCCCAGCCAGCCGGCGCTGTGGTGCATGAGGCTGCAGAGCTTGTGGCCGCTGTAGCTGCAGGATGTCAGGCCCTGAAATGAAGGCTGCCGTGCAGGAGCGCAGCCAGGCTGTGGGGCTTTCTGCCCTTGCAGAGCCGGGTCTGGGCTCGTTACCTCCAAGTGACGCAGGCTGCCCTGCTCCGCGGGTGCCAGGGCGCGTTCCAGGTCAGGGCTCGCTGCCCGCTTTGCTTTGCTCTAAAGTGCTGTCGTGGAGGCGCTCTGGTCCTTGTCTGACCTACTTACTTACATCTGGCTGCTTGGAAGGAAGGCAGATTTGCTCTGCCAAAGAAGTAGCTTTCTGCTGGGAAGCAAAGGTGGGAGGAGGGAGCCGGGGGGGGGGAAGTGCCCTCAGAGCGGGGGGCTGAGCGTGTTGGGTTTCTGCCGTCTGCCAGGGCAGTGCTGGAATGAGCACAGCTCCCCAGGCTCACTGCTCCAGTGTTACCGGCTTGGCTTGAATGCGCATTGGTCTTTCCCTGAGCTGGAACAGCAGCTCATGGGCATTGCAGTGCCGACAGCAGAGACTCCTGAGCCCTGCAGCTCTGTGCCCTGTGCGGCACCGTGCTCTGCACTGTTCTGCTTCCCACGGCCCCTTCCTGCTCCCCTTTCTTGCTTCCTTTCTCCCAAGCTTGTTGTCAGGACACCTGGAGATACCTGCAACACCGGCCGGACCAGCCAGGGATGTGGCACCTGGGCAGAGATACTTGTGGGGCAAGGAGTGACGCTGCTGGGTGCGCGGAGGCTCGTGCTCCACTTTGCTTTCCCACTGTGAGGTGAGCTGACAGCCGTGGGGCCGCTCAGGAGCCACAAGATCCCGAGCCGTGGGGCAGCTGCGTGCTCACCAGCAGTGCTGGCACGCAGGGACCGTGCGGCCGTGTCTCAGAGTCTGTCTGTCACCCTGCATTAGTAGGTCACAGCTCAGAGCGAGGCCTCCTTCCCCTCTGTGCTGGCCGTGCACTCAGAGCTGTTCTTGGCACCTGCTGACCTGGCACTGCAGGGTGCTCACTCTGACAGCCCTTGGCTCGCTTTCCCCCTGCAGCTCGGTGCCCTGCACCACAGAACAGCTGCTCAGCACCCCAGTGTGTGCCCAGGCCCGGAGATTTTCACCTCATGTGAGGGAGCTTCGCTGGGCTGCGTTGGTGCACGTGTGGCTGTTGTGCAGTGGGAGCACCCTGCTGACGTGTGCCATTAATGAGGCCTGTTTGTAAGGTGTCTGCAGCTTTAGGGTCTTGCTCAAGCATCAAGCACGCGTGTGTGCCACAGAATAACATTTTAGTGCTGGGTTTTCTATGGTGGCTTGTGCATTTTTCCCTAATTTGTCTCCCTGCTAATGGGAAAGGTGCATTTCTTTAGGCGGTTTTGCTCTGCGGAAGCAATCAGCACTGACTTCCGAGCAGCTGCTTCCTCGCCATGAGATCAGCATGGCTTGGGGTGGTTGGTTGGGAGTCCACGGGGCCTTGAGGGCCGTGTCACAGCAGGGCTGGAGCTCAGGATGTGCCAGATAACCTGGATGCTTCCAGTGGGGCCTGCCCCATCCATGCCCTGAGCCCAGTCTTGTTTCCCCAGTGGGTGCCATGGCTGCTGTCGGTGTTACTGGGGGCGTTGAGCTGGAGGTGCTGTTCTGCACAGAACTGCATGCAGTGGCGGTGGGAAAGGCTGCGGGTTCAGACGACGTTCCTTTGCTGGTGCTGCTTCACCTGCAGCCTGGCTGAGCCTGAAGACAGGCAGTGATGCTTTGCTGCGGTGCGTGGCAGCCGACGTGTGCAACACACGAGTTGCTGCGTGGGGACAGCAGGGCCCCTCTGCTCCCATCCTGCGTGGAGCCTCACGTTGTCCTCGAGGAGCCCCTGTTGCTCCGCTCTCGGTGTGGGAAGGTGCGTGTTTGGCAGCTGCTACAAAGCGCTTCTGTCCGCCCTGCAGCGCATTGTTCTCCGGGGCTGCACACATTATTCTCGGCCGCGGGTCGCCCTCGAAGCCGTCGGGAAGTCCTCACGTCTCCCTCAGCTTCCTCCCGCCGGAGCAATCGAGGATGATGGTCAGAGCACGAGGGTCTGAGCAGTGCTGCCCGGTGCCACGTGTGCCACCTTTCCCTCCCCACCTTCCTCTCCAAAGCCGGCATCCACAGCGGGAGCAGCAGGGAAGTTCTGGCCCCGTGGGAAGGGCCTTTCCTGCTCCGTCCTTTGCCGCAGCCTAATGGCAGGACGTGAGTCCTCGCCGCTGATTAAACGTTTCCTCTGCCAAATGAAGTGAGCTCTGCAGAGAGCTGTGAGCGGATCGTGCAGCTCGGGGACCTGGCGGAGCTGGGGCTGCGCGAGGTGCTGCAGTCGGTCCCCGGGGCGTTAGGAACTTTTTGTTCAGGGTTTTGTTCAGAGCTCATTGTCAGTGACCGTGGGTTGTGAATAATTCACAGCGAGCCTCTGAGTCCCGCGGGGTCGGAGTGTGGCTGCCTGTCTGCACGCAGAGATGCGCCGGCTCTCCGAACCGCTCCAAATTGAGGTGGCAGCTCTTGCTCTGAAAGCATGCTGATACGATTTTAAAAGCCTGAGTGACCTTAAATCCTGTGATGGCTGTCTTTCGGGATAAATTATTTATGTCACATCTTCAGGGCCGCCCGAGCCCTCGCTCGGAATGGGCAGAAATGTCAGGGCCTGAGCCTGGGAGGGCTGCGCTGGGGTTGGGGAGGTTTGGATGGGAAGAAGGGACAGGAAAAGGAGCGCTGGGAGGCGGGGGTGGCGGGCAGGGAGCGACCGGGGCGGCCTGGGGAGGCCTCCCAAACCGGTGCAGCTGCATTCTGCAGCCGACATCAGAGGGTTGGAAATTCCTCTTGATCTGCAGTTCAAAGCCGCTGCCTCCCTGAGGATGGAGCTTCGTCTGGGCTTTGCAAATGCAGGCTGGCCGCGGAAGCAGCGCGGCTGTGGAACAGAAATCTGCCGCAGCGCCCAAATCCCCTGAAAAGCGCGGAAACGGCGTCTGAAGGTCACTGCTAAAAAAAGCCCTCGGCCCGCCGTGAGCAGCAGCAGAATCCAGGGCTGCTGTCGGGAGAAGGCACCGCGCTTCCCCTCGGCGCTGGGGCCCTGCAGGACACATCTCAGGTCCTGCGTCCCCACGGGGCCGGGCTGCGCGGGGGAACGCCGGGCTTTGGTGGCACTTGGAGCCCCAAAGGCAGCAGGGGGTTCTGCTGGGGGCTGTGGCAGCAGAGCCGCCCCCCGGCCGGTGCTGAGCAGTGCTGTGCAGGGCCACCGCGGCTGCAGGAGCTCCTCTGGAGCGAGGACTTCTCACACCTCGCCTTCCTCCCGGTGTTCTCACAGCTCCGTGGTTCTCGTTTGCATTTTGAAGGAGAGCCGAAGCTCCGATCCACCCCTCCTGGCTCAGAGAGGAGCTGGCTGTGCTTTGATCTCACGGCTGCCTTTCACGCTGCCCTGATTCACGTCTTCCAAATCGCTTTCCCTGCGAGCTCAGCTAGCTGCTGCTGCGGCATATGGAGCTCAGCAGAGCTGGGGGAAAGGAGCCGCGGTGCCGAGGAACAAAGGGGAGAAATGCAGAGCAGCCGCTGTCTGAGCGGCATTGTTTCAAAGCGCCCGGTTTCCGTAAGGCATACGTGAGACACGAAGGGGTGCTGAGCGGTGCTGGGAGAACCCTGTGGGGCTTTTTCACCCTTGGAGGCTTTAGCTTGTGTCTCCCTGTCTTTATCAGCCGTGTGTGTGTTCAGGAACATTAAAGATCGAGGCTTTGCTGGAGGCAGGCAGCGATCGCCCTGCGCTCCCACCCCAGGTCTCGGTGTTTCTCAGTTTGAAGTGGTGGGCACTGCTGTGTGCTGCATTCGGTGCCTCTGGATTTTTGTTCTCAATGTGACCTCTGCTGCTGATCCACAACGTGAGCAGCGCCGTGTGCTGCAATGAAATGACCTGTTTCTGGGGAATTCGGCTCCACTTTATCCTCAAGCTGCTTTAGCTTAAACTCCTTTCTCGCACTTCTAGGTCAGAGCCTTCATCTGGATGCGGCGTTCAGCGTGGCAGCAGTTGAGGGCCGCGTGAGATAAGGCAGATAATGACTCATGGTTTTCTTTGTAGAAGCGCCCCTCTCCTCAGCTGTGACCACAGGAGGTGACTCTGCTGTGGGACTTTTCCCCACCCATGTGGGCAGATGGGCTCCGCGTCCCAGCGGCTCCCTGGTGGGTGGCGTGTGCCAGGTCTCACCTGCTGGGTCAGAGCCAGGCGTGCAGCGGGCAGCACGAGGCCCTGTGGTGTGAGAGATGAGGGCTGGAGCCGTGGGCCGGCCAGCGGTGCTGCACAAGTGCCAGCAGGGAAGTGCTTCCCTCTGTCTCCCGATGTTTTCTTGCAAGGCCGCTCGCTGTTGAGGAGCTTCTCGCCCAGCAGAAGAGCTGTTTTTAATTGCAGGTGATTTATGTATTTATTTTCTCACGCTGCAGAGCTCTGGCTGTTGGCCGGAGGGCAGAGGGAGCTGCTGGCGTAGCCGTGGGGCTGCAGGGATGTGTTGTCCCTGCGCTCTGCACTGATACGGAGATGTGGCCTGAAGACGGACCTGATTGTATTTTAGGTTCTGTGTACTGCAGCAGTAGTAAATTGTAGCTTATTGTAGATGAGAAGGAGTCTGTAAAAGAAATTCACTCGTGTAAAAATGTTGGTGGCTGCTGTGCTCTCGTGGCCTGGGGATGTGGGATCAGGAGGCAAAAGGTGTGGGTGCAAACCTTCTGTGCTCCTGCTTGGTGTCATGGGCTTCCCTGAGGCTGGAGCTGCTGTTCTGGAGAGGGACACCTGAACGTCCTGGGGTGCACACGGGCCTCCCATCCCTGCATTCCTATTCCCTGAGCTGCCAGGGTGGCACAACCCACGGTGCTGCTGTCAGAGGCACGAGCTCAGCCTGCACCTCCTGGTGATTCAGGCTCCTTCCTGTCCCTGCTCTGAGTCCAACCCAGACTTGTGAGCTGCGCTGCTGAGAGCTGCTCGGGCTGAGCTGCGGAGGGGCTGGCTGTGTTTGGGAATCAGGTGGGTTCCAATGCCATCAGATCTGCGCTGGGAATGCTCGTGTGGCCGCTGGCTCACGCAGACACCTTGGAGGGCATCTGTGGGGTGGTTACAGTGGGGTTGGACACAGTATCTGTATGCTGGCTGCCAGCTGAGCACGGCACAACAGCAGTGGGTGGGAACGCGATGGAGCAGGAGCCCCGGGTCCTCTGTGTGGCTGCAGCCCCAGGTGCGAGGTGCTTCTCTTCCTTCCCCTCAGTCCTGACTGCTTCTTCCCTTCGCACAGGCATGAATGACCAGGCTCATCCCCAGCACTGAGCAGCCGCAGCCGGGTCGCCATGCCGATCCCACCCCCGCCGCCGCCGCCCCCCGGCCCCCCGCCGCCCCCCACCTTCAGTCAGGTAAGGGCTTCCCTCAGTGTGCTGCCATCCATCCGTGTTACCCAAACCAGCCTGGCTGTGCACCGGGCTGGACTTGCTGTGCATGCAGGTGTGAGCTGCTGCTAAGAGGCTTCTCATTTACAGGCGAACACAGAACCACCAAAATTGAGCCGAGAGGAGCAGCGCGGCCGTGGAGCCCTCCTGCAGGACATCTGTAAAGGGACCAAGCTAAAGAAGGTGACACAAATCAATGACCGGAGCGCCCCCATCCTAGAGAGTGAGTACCCCCCTGTTGTACCCCACACTGGGTGCTGCTCTGCACTTCAGGGTGGGCTCTGAGCCCTCAGCTGTGTTCTCACCAGTGGCTCCTGGTTGGAGGAGCCGATTGCACCAAGTACAACCTCTGTGCCTCCATCCTTCCAGAGCCCAAGGGCAGCGGTGGCAGCAGCTACGGCTCCAGCTCAGCTGCGATCCAGCCCAAAGGCGGCCTCTTCCAAGGCGGTGTGCCCAAGCTCAGACCTGTGGGAGCAAAGGACGGCTCAGGTAAAGGCCCTCAAGACGTGGTTAGTGAAGGAAGGTTCCCCAGCAGGAAAGGGTTGAGGATCCGCCGCGTTTGCGTGGGACATTCAGCCGTTAGCAGCAGGGACCCCAAACTGCCACCCACGTGTGGCCGCAGACAAGCGCCGTCCTCCACGCTTTGGCGTCCCCAGCGCACCGCCCTCCTCACAGCGCTGCTGAACGCTTCTCACTGCTATTTTCTGTGGCAGCCTGCCTTCCAGCAAGGCGGCAGGCGGTGAGAGAGGAGCTGCGTGTGGCTGTGTGCGGTGCCAGCTCCCTGCCGGTGCCAGACAGCGCTCCCCGCGGTCTGGCCCTCGCCGCAGGGCGGGCAGGCTGCCCCGAGCAGAGGCTGCGCCGTCCCTTGCTGTGCCTGGTGGCTCACTGCGCTTTCCCTCCCCGCAGACGGATCCGGGAAGCAAACCCTGCAAGTCCCCGGCTCCAGAGCCGCTGCCCCCAGGCCCCCGGTGCCGGCCAGCAACAGCCGACCTCAGGATGATTCTGACAACAGCCGAGCCTCTCCGCCGGAGCTGCCGCGCACGCAGCGGCCGTCCCTTCCGGACCTCTCCCGGCCCGGCGCCGCCGGTGGCACCGGCATGAAGCACAGCTCGTCTGCGCCGCCGCCTCCCCCCCCGGGCCGCCGTGCCGCCGCGCCGCCCGCCCCCCCGCCTGCACACGGCCCCAAGGTCTCCTCCTACAACCGGGAGAAGCCCCTGCCGCCCACCCCGGGACAGCGAGCGCCTGCTGGCAGGGACGGACCCCCCGCCCCCCCACCCGTCAAGCCCCCGCCCTCCCCAGTCAGTCTCCGAACGGGGTCGGGGGCTCAGAGCCAGTCCCTCGCCCCCCCTCCACCCCCTTACCGGCAGCCCCCCGGCGTCCCCAACGGCCCTTCCAGCCCCATCACCGAAGCTGCCCCGGAGCTGCCGCAGAGGCACAACTCCCTGCACAGGAAGACGCCGGGCCCCTTGCGGGGTCTCGCGCCGCCGCCGCCCGCCTCGGCCTCCCCGTCCCTCCAGAGCAGCCGCCCCCCGCCGCCAGCCCGGGACCCCCCCAGCCGTGGTGCAGGTGAGAACTCTGCTCTTCTGGGTGGTGGCTGGGCTGTTTGTGGCTGATGGGAGATGCCCAGGGAGCCGTTGGAGCTGGGAAGCAGTGAGGTGGTTCTTCCTGCACGGGGCAGTCGGCGTTGACATTGACCCAGGGGTGGCTTCTGGCTCGTCTCGTTCTGTTGACAGCCCTGGTTGTGTCTGGCTCTTTCTGTCTGTCGTTGGCAGTAGGTTGTGGCTGTGCAGCTCAAGCACAAGTGGCCACCGTGTCCTCCTGGGGTGGGAGAAGAGCGTGCTGGAACTGCACATGGTGGCTTCTCCCCTGTGCTTCCTAAATGTCGCTGGGGCAGTGACAAAAAGCTGCAGCAGAGCCTCAGGAATGCTCCAGCCCCGCTCTGTGTGCTGGATTTGGCACTGCGAGGTTCAGACACCCTGATGCAGTCCTGGTGACTCGTATATACGCACCAGGGGCGCTGTGGCCCCTCCCAAGAGGTGACTGTGGAGTCCCCTCCTTGTCCCACTGCTGGGAGAAGGGACAGCGTTGTCCCGGTGCCCCCGCCTGCTGCTGGGCTCCCTGTCCAGCCCGCAGCTCCAGCCTGGGTCCCTGCCAAGCCGCCGTACTTCAGGCTCTGCCAGAATCCTCTGCTGAGTTACGGCTGGCGGTCCGCTGCCTTAGTCTGTGTGTAATTAGCCTAACGAGGAGCACGACCTGCCGCCGTACTTCGGTGGGAACGAGGGGGCAGTCAGCAGGGCCGCTCTTTTGGTAGCCCCTGGGTCTGCTTGGCCTCTGGGCTGAGGGGCAGGGCTGGGGGCTCTGCCCGCCTGGCCCTGTTCTCCTCCACCCCTGGGGCTGGCGGGCAGGATGTCCCTGACCCCGCTGCCGGGCCGGGGGTGTCGCTGTGGGTCCCCTTGTCCCACTGTGCAGATGCTGACCTCGCTCTCCTTGCAGCCCCGCCACCCCCGCCGCCCATGCTGCGAAATGGGGGGCGTGATGCCCCCCCACCCCCACCCCCCTACAGACTGCATGGTTCTACTGAGCCCCCCCAGCCGCGGGAAGCCACCCCCACCGCCCACCCGGACGCCTGCCGGGCCGCCCCCACCCCCACCGCCGGTGAGGAACGGGCACCGGGACTCCATCGCCACTGTCAGAGCGTTCCTGGGTGAGTGGGGCTGTGTGCTGGGGAGGGATGGGGGCAGCCCTGGGGGCCGAGTCCTTCGGCCTTGGCTCCCATCCGCAGCCCGCTCCTGACCTGCCCAGTTCTTGTTTTTCTCCCCTTTTTTCTGTAGATGACTTTGAATCCAAATATTCGTTTCACCCCGTCGAAGACTTTCCAGCCCCAGAAGAATATAAATACTTCCAGAGAATCTACCCCAGCAAAACCAACAGAGGTAAGGGCGGAGCATCCCGTGGTCCCTGCTGTGCCCTGCCGTGCTCCAGAGGCAGGAGGTGGCAGCAGAGCCACCCGCTGTCCTGGTCACGCTCCCAGCCAGGCAGTGTGCCCGGGTGCTGCGGCTTCCCTGGGCTCCATGTTTGCTCCTGGGGACACCGCGTGTGCTGGCGGCAGGCCGTGCTCCTGTGCTGAGGGCGTTTGGTGCTGGAGTGGCCCTGCAGGATGCGCTCTGTGAAGCGCTGATGTGGGGCAGATGGGTTTGGGAGCCCCCCCGGCGCTGCCTGTGTCCCCGTTACCCCTCTTGGATGCGGCACATCCTGCATGGAGCGCCCTTGCCGTGCTGCTGCAGTGTGCCAGCCCTGCGGATCCCGGGGGGGACTCTGGGGAGAGCGGGATGCTCGGTTATTTTTAGAGCCATGAATGTTTAATGTGGATTTGAAAGGCCCCGAGCCTTCTGTGCGTGCCGCAGCGGCTGCTGCTCACATCACAGCTCTGGAGTGGCGCGAAGGGGGGGGTGCGGGGGGAGGCCTGGTTTCACCGTGCTTTCTCCTTGCAGCCACGCGTGGGGCCCCTCCTCTGCCCCCCATCCCCAGGTGAAAGCGAGCTGTGCCGGCGGTCGGTCCTGAGCACAGCCGCAGAGCTGCTCCCCCTTCTTCAGACGGACCCTCGCCACCTCCCTGCCCCCAGGAACCTGCATGAGAAACTCCCGGCGCCTTCGGCTCTCCCAGGACGAGCGGACGCCCCCGGCCCACGCTCACCACAAACCCACGCGGCTCTTTGCCCCGCGGCCCCACGTCGGAACCCGCGCTCCAGGCAGCGGGCGGGGCCGGGGGCGGGCAGTGCACCGCCGGGGACGGACACGGGCGAGGGCCGCGCCGGGGGTCCTCGTGGGCTCAGAGCAGAGCGGGGCTGTGGTGGCCGTGGGACGGGGCCGGCGGAGCCCTCCGCCCCGGTACTGCGATTTCGTAGAGCTGCTGGGAGCGGGGCCGCGCCTCCACGGTGGCTCCAGGGAGGCCGTGCGGCTCCGTGCTAACGCCGCGGGACCAAAAGGAAGCGGCAGCTGATGGACGTGGGCCATTTGCGGGGCTCTGCGGCCGGGGGTCGGGGGGCTGTTACGGGGGGGGGTCGGGGCTGCGAGCCGTTATGCCTTACGCGGGCTGCTGGCTCCGCGCAGCGGGCTCCCGTTAACCATCGTTACTGATCAGTTTTGTACCGTAGGAGGCGGGGGCTGCGGCGGGGTAAACTAAACCCTCACCTTTAACCGTTCTTCGTTCGTTCGTTTGTTTTCTACGGCGCTGGAACCTTCCCCAGGAGGGAGCGAGGCCCCGCGCGGGGGGGGGGGCACCGTTTGGTTTAAATAAAGGCAGAAAAGCCCTCCGCGAGCGGGCGGCTCAGCCCCTGCGGGGGGAACGGCGGGGGGAGGGACTGGAAAGGGAGAGGGAAAAGCCGTGAGCTTGGAACTGCGTTTAAATAAAGGTAATAAAGGTGCAGCGGTGTCGGTGCTGGGGGCGCGGGGGGGGGGGGGGGGGGGGGGGTGGGGGGGGGGGGCGGGCGGCGGGGGGAGGGGGGGGGATGGAGGTGGATGGAGGTGGAGGAGGGCTCGGGGCTCCCGCCCGGAGGACTACACTTCCCGGTACGCGTCGCGCCCCCGCCTGCGCCTCCCGGCGTGCCCCGCGCGCTGCCTCCCATTGGCTGCTCGGAGCCCCGCCCCGCCGGGGGTTTGGCGCGAGATCTCGCGATTGGCGCCGGCGCCGTGAGACGCAGCCAATGGAGCGAAGGGGGCGGGGCCTGTCCGGGTCGGTGGCGGGAATTGCGGAGCTGAGGGCTGAGTTGGCGCGAGAGGGTGAGCGGGGGCTGCGATGGGGGCGCGTGGGGAGCGGGGCGGCGCGGGATCGGGGGGCAGAGCTGCGCGGCGGGGCCGGCAGAGGAGGGCGGCGGCTCGGGGTCGCGCCGTAGGGCCGGGGCGCGTGGAGCGGGGCCGGGAGCCGTGAGAGGGGCGGCAGCTGAGTGCTCGGGGTCGGGCCGCTTCCCGCCGTGACCGCTTCCATCCCCGCAGGGCTGCAGCCATGTCCGTCGCCCGCCCGCAGCGCCAGGCCACCATCGCCTTCCCCCGGCGGCGCGGTGCCCGCTGCGGTGCCGCTGCCCCGTCCAAGACCCCTCCGGCTGAGCCCGACCCCGCGGACCCCGCTGCCTGGCGCCTCTCGCCGGTGTCCCCGCGCCCCGCAGAGCCCAGCCCCGTCACGCCGTCAGCCCGGAGCACGGCGCTGCCCCTGAGCCCCCGCAAACGCCTGGGTAAGAAACGTTCACCTCCTGAGGCCCCCCGGACGGGGCAGCCCCAGCCCTGGGCACCCTGATGTGAGGCTGCGGCGCCCCGGTGGCACAAAGCTTCCCTTCTGCAGGCGATGACAACCTGTGCAATGTGCCCCACGCCACGCCCTGCTCCCCGGCCAAGCGCTGCAAGGAGAACCGCGGCTGCCGAGTGCTCTTCAGGGACCCCACGGCCTCCCCAGGAAAGCAGAACGCTCCAGGGCTGCCCGTGCTGCAGCGGGGGCAGGAAACGCCGCAGGGCTCAGGGCGCAGCGCAGGACCCACCCGCAGCCGCCTCTTCAGGCAGGAAGGTGGGTGTGGGTGGCAGAGGGACGTGTCCCTAAAGCTGGGGATGGCCTCTGCCCGTCGCCCGCCCTCATCCCCCTCGTTTTTCGCACCCCTGCCACAGGCACGTGCTACCAGCAGGCGAAGCGTGCGCTGCATGCGGCGCTGCCCGAGCGCCTGCACGGCCGTGAGCAGGAGGCGGCCGCCATCCGGCAGTTCCTGCGGGAGCACGTGGCTGCACGCCGCCCTGGCAGCCTCTACATTGCAGGAGCGCCCGGCACCGGGAAAACGGCGTGTGTGAGCTGCGTGCTGCGTGACTGCAAGGTGTGTGAGCATCCCATAACGCCGCCCCTGGGGGCTCGGGGTCCGTCCCGTGGCCTTAACCCTGGTTCTGGTGTGGGCTTTGGGATCTCATCCCGTTCTCCCGGTGAGGTCTTTGGGTCCTGCCCCCTAACTCTGACTCTGCTCCTGGGGGTGGGCTCAGGGTCCAGTTGCCTGTCCCAGACTCTGCTTATGGAGAGCTTTGGGTCTGTCCTCTTCCCTTAATCCAGTTTCTAGGGTGGACTTTAGGGCCCCTGGTCCTTGGAAGAGTTTGGGAAGAATCTCATCCCCTGCCCCTGACATCGCTCCTGACTGTGGGTGGGTTTTAGGGTCCCCTACTGTTCTCCTCGGGTGACTTTTGGGATCCCATCTGCTGCCCCTAACTGCACTCCTGGTCTCTGCAATGCCTCCTGCAAGAGGCTCAGAGTGAGCACATGGGGCTCTCCTATGGGACTTCACAGGGTGGGCATTGGGATGCTGTCACCCTCGTGTGACACTGCCCCATCCCCACAGGACGAGCTGGCGGGCAGCCGCAGCGCGGTGCTGAACTGCATGGCGCTGAGCAGCGCCCACGCCGTGTTCCCCGCGGTGGCAGAGCAGCTGGGGCTGCCCACAGCCGGGGCAGGCAGCAGGGAGCTGGCACGGCGGCTGGAGCGGGCGCTGACGACCAAGGGACCCATGCTGTGAGTCACCTCCTGGTTGGGGGGAGGGGACACGACTGGGGTGGGCGTCCCAGTGTCCCCAGCGGGGCCGTGGGCTGACCGTGTGCCCCGCAGGCTGCTGGTGCTGGACGAGATGGACCAGCTGGGCAGCAGGGCGCAGGATGTGCTCTACACCATCTTCGAGTGGCCGCGGCTGCCCGGCTCCCGCCTGGTCCTCATCGGTGAGCGCGCGCCCCCAGCCCTGGTTTATATATATAAATCAGGGGCCCCACAGCCCCAAACCCAGAGCCCCTGCCTTCCTCACCCCGCTGCGCATCGTAGGGTTGGCCAACGCTCTGGATCTCACCGAGCGCCTGCTGGCGCGCCTGCACGCCCCCCCGCTGCCCGGCCCCCGCCTGCTGCGCTTCGCCCCATACGGCCGTGAGCAGCTGGCTGCCATCCTGCGCGGCCGCCTGGAGCAGCTGCAGGGCGGCCCCATCCTCGAGCCCAGCGCCCTCCAGTTCTGCGCCCGGAAAGTGTCGGCTGTGTCCGGGGATGCGCGCAAAGCGCTCGATGTCTGCAGGTGGGTGTGGGGCTGTGGGGGCTTTTCTGAGCCGCACCGTTCGGTGATGCTGGGTTGGTCCCAGCCGTGCTGCGCAGCCCCCAGAGCTTTCTGCTGTGGAGCTTCCCCACTTCTCCCAGCCAGGGATGTGGGGAGCACGCAGCTGTGTGATGTGCTGGGCAGAGCACGGTGTTGCGGCGCGGTCTGGGGGGTCTGAGCCCACCTTTGGGTGCTGATGGGGCTGTGCCCTCAGGCGTGCCGTGGAGCTGGTGGAGCTGGACGTGCGGAGCCAAACCCTGCTGCAGCCACTGCCTGGTGAGTGAGTGACCCCTGGAGGGGGCGCTGACCCTGTGGTCCCACCTGGGGGCTCTGCGCCTCTGCCCATCTCGCAGCGCCTGAAACCCTTCTGCCGCTCTGCAGGTGACCCCACAGCCGCGCCGAGCCCCGTCCCCAAGAGAGTGGGGCTCCCGCAGGTGTCCCGTGTCCTCTCAGAGGTGTTTGGGGACAGGATGGCAGCAGGCAGCCCTGGTGCTGGCGATGCATTCCCGCTGCAGCAGAAGGTCCTCGTGTGCTCCCTGCTGCTGCTCACCCGGCACCTGCGCACACGCCAGGTCACGCTGGGCAAGGTGAGTGGTGGCCGTGACCTCAGGGTCCCCAGTGTCCTCTGGGTTCTCCACAACCTCCATCATCCCTGAAGTCCTCTGTGTCCCTGAGGTCCCCAGCGTCTCAGGGTTCTCTGTGGTCCCTATGATCTCCAGTGTCCCCTTTGGGGTCCCCACGGTACCCACTGTTCCCTTGAAGCCCCTGGGCTCCCCAGCGTCCTCTGGCTGCACTAACACCCCCTGCCCCACAGCTCCACGACGCCTACAGCCGAGTGTGCCGGCAGCAGCAGCTCCCTGCAGTGGACCAGGCGGAGTGCCTGTCCCTGGTCACCCTGCTGGAGTCCCGCGGTGTGCTCGAGCTGAAGCGTGCCAAGGACACTCGCCTTACCAAGGTAGGGGAGCAGCCCTGGGGACGGACAGCCCCTGCATGGCGGCCCCGAGGTGCTGAGCACTGTGTCCCCCCTCCAGGTGTCCCTGAAGGTCGAGGAGGAGGAAGCACAGCACGCACTGCAGGACGCCACGCTGGTGGGCAGCATCCTGGCACGAGGGCTGCTCTAAGCCCCCTCGGCCCCACGGCAGCTCAGCGGTTTGGTGGCCCCATGGGTGGGTGGTGGCACTGCAGATGCTCGGCGCAATTCCCACCCTGGAGGCAATCGTATGCAGTTTTATCATTGTTATTTTATTAATTGCTGTTAACGGGAGGGTGGTGTCTGCTGCAGCCCCCCCACAGTCCCCCCGGCCTTGGTGAGTTCCTCCACTGGCTGTGGGGTTGGCTCCATCAGAGCTGTGTGGGGATGCCGAGGTGGGGGGGGTGCCTGGGGGTCCCCCCATCTCCTGGCCCTAATAAAGTCCTCCTTAATTGTGCTGCTGCTGTGGGCTTTGTGTCCCCATCCTGTGGGCGCAGGGCTGGCCCCGCTTGGCCTCTCAGCCCCCTCACCCCCCCAGCTCCTCCACTTGTGTTAAATAACGGCAGCGCTGACCTAATTCTGCAGCTTCCCAGCTGCGGGGGGGCCTGGGGCTGCAGCGCTGGGGAGGGGGGCTGCAATCTCTGGGTGCCCCAATCCCTGCCATTGCTCTTCCCCATCCAGACACTGTCCCCCCACTTCTGACATTCGTCCCTCCCTAGGCCGGCGGTGTTGGGGTGATGGAGGGCCCAGAGGGTGCTGTTCTCCTCCTGTAGGGCTGACCCGTGTTCCTGCTCTGTGCAGCCATCGGGTGTGGGGGGCAGATTTTGGTGCCTCCTCTTTGCTCTCTGTCCCAGGACTTTGTGTCCTTTGTCACCTGGCTGGGGCAAAACCCTCGGGGGGGGGGGGTGTTCCCACGTGCCCCCCCATCCCATGACGCAGCCCCGGCGGTGGTGGTGCCTGGAAGGAAGCGGTGGCCGCGTGTGACCGCAGTGACGCAGCTGTGATGCAGGTGGCACCGCGCTGCTGTGGGCCCCTCCATGGCACTGCGTGAAGGTGGCACAGGGGATGTGAGCAGAAGGCCGCGGCCACCTGTGCCGGGTGGCACATCTTGGGGCTGTCCTTGCAGTGCCACAGGGATGGGGCAGCGCAGGGAGCGCGGCACCACCTCTGTGCGCCCACGTCCCCCCGCTCGGTGCTCTGCGTCTGTGCCCACGGGCATGGCGGGGGCCTCGTGTCCCCTCGCCGGTGTCCCCAGCGCCTTGCTGTCCTCCCTTGCACTCTCCTTACATAAGCAGCCACGTGGCCGGGCACGGTCCCCTCCCGCTGCGCTGTCACCGCCGGCACCCAGATTCCATCTGACAGCCGCTTCCGCTCCGCTGCACCCGTGATGGGCACTGGGGACGGGGGGCACAGCACGACCCCGTGTGACCCCGCATGGGGACGCCGGCCCCCACCCCACGGACGCATCCCGGAGGGGCACGAGGCCAGCCGTGGCCCCCCGGTGCTGTAGGGTTGGGGGCGGCTGGGGGGGGGCCCAGTCGGGCGGGGGGCCGCACGCATCTGGCAGTGATTTGGTGCATTCCTCTGGGCTGAGCGCATGCCGGCGGCCCGGCCTGGCTGCGGTGCGTGGGGAGGGGGCTGCAGTGGGACCGGCCCAGCGCTGCCGTGTGCGGCAGGGAAACTGAGGCGCTGTGGGGCGTGCAGCAGCTGCTGCTCCCCTGTCCCAGCAGGGTGGGCAGGCAGCGTGCGGTGGCAGTGGCTGCTGAAGCCCGGTAGTGGGAGCAGCCCCACGATTCATGCATGTCCGTGTGTCCTCATGTCCGTGTGTCTTCGTGTGCCTGTGTGCTGTGTGCCCGTGTATCTGCCTGTCCGTGTGTCTGTTTCTACCTCTCAATGCATCCCTGAGCCCAAATTCCCACTGTAGTTCCTGCAGGCCCCATTGCTGCTCCCAGCGTGAGCTGTCCGTGCCCTGCAGCCCGTGGAGGCAGCTTAGGGCCCCCCAGGACCCCTCCCAGTGTCCCAGCTACCCCCTCCCTGCCGCCTGCCCTCTAGCGCCGTCCCCCAGGGGCCTGGCCGCGGTGCAGCCGCCCTCCGCGCTCGTCCCGTTCCCCTGGGTGACCCCCCGCCCCCCTGGGAGGCCACGAGGTCCCTCCTCCGTCGCGGGGGGAACCGACCCCATCAGGCCCTGAGCGAGCCGACCGGGAGCAGCTCCGACCCCTCCCAACGGAGGGTCTGGGATAGGGGAGGTGGGATGTGGGGGGGTGGGAAATGCAGCAAAGACGCGGCCCCTTTAAGCCCGCGCGGCCCCTTTAAGCCGCCCCCCCCCCGGGCGCGGCGCGCGCACCCACTTTCTCCCCTTCCGCCTTTCCCGCGACTTCAAAGCGCTCCAAGCAGCGCCGCCCCGCCCCCCGCGGCGCCCCATTGGCGGGAGGGGCGGGGCCGGGGAGTGGGGGCGAGTGAGAGCGCGGCGGGGGCGGGGCCAAGGAGGGGGCGTGGCTCCGGGCTGTGGGCGGGGCCAGCAGGAGGCGGGGCGGCGCGCGCCCTCCCGCCCTCTCTCCGCCGCCGCCGCCGCCGCCGCCGCCGCTGCGCCCCGGGCTGAGCCCCGCCCGGCCCGGCCCGGCCCAACCCCGGGTAAAGTTTCCCCCTCGAGCACATGACTCGCGATGGCCGCTGCCTCCTCGCCTTGAGCTCTTCCCTTTCGCCGTTCCGTCGTTCTTCGGCTCCGCTCGGGTCGCCGCTCGCCGCCATGCAGCCGCCGTTACCCGGAGCGTCCCGGCCGTGAGCGCCGCGCGCAGGTACCGCTCCCGCTGCATTGTGTTCCGGGGGGGGGGGCGCGGAGCGTCGCTGCGTTCTGCCCGCCGCGGCCCCGTGCCGGACTGAACCCCCCGCCCCCCCAGCGCCCCCGGCGGCACTGGGTGCCCCCCCATCAAGAGGTCCTCCCCGGGAAGGGGGGTTTCCGTGCGGAGAAGGGGGTGCTTCGAATGGGGGGGGGACGACGACACCGGGATCCCCCTGTGGTTCGTTAAGGTTTTGCTCCCTCATTTTTCTCTTTTACGATGAGGGGGGGCCGCTCCGGGTCTCCCCCCCTTTTCCCCTTTCTGGCTCGGGGGGTTGCAGACCCGCTCGCTTTTCTCGTTCTTTTTTTTGCACTGAGGGCTCCTCCTCGGATGGCTGCCACCCCCCCGGCTCCCATCCAGCACCCAAATGAAGGCTGGTGGCGTGGGGGTGTCCCCTCCCTCTTGGTGTATTTGGGAGCTCAGTGGGTGCAGGATGCTGAGGA
>NW_024964838.1:0-3794 GCF_019238085.1 Lagopus leucura
GGCACAGGGGGGTTGGAGCTTCGTGATCCTTGAGGTCCCTTCCAACCCGGGCCATTCTGTGGTTCTGTGATTCACTTATTTGTGCCTTCACAGGTAATAGAACTGCCACTTACAAACCCAGAACTTTTTCAGCGTGTGGGAATTATACCTCCAAAAGGCTGCCTGCTCTATGGCCCCCCTGGTGAGTAGTTGGCTACTGACAGATCTTGCCTCTTGTTCCTGCTCAGTGTGGTGGGGCAAGGCTTAAAGGTGATGCTCAGGCTTGTTGTTACCAGTTAAACACCATCACTCTCTTGTCTGGACAGGTACAGGGAAAACACTTTTGGCCAGAGCTGTTGCTAGCCAGCTTGACTGCAACTTCCTAAAGGTAGTGTAACCTTACTTCACACAGATTCATGTAGGTGTGCTTGATCTGTTTGCTATACTGTCTTTTCACTCGTGTGTTACATCTTCCACAAGGTGGTGTCAAGTTCCATAGTGGACAAGTACATTGGTGAAAGTGCTCGACTGATCAGAGAGATGTTTAATTATGCCAGAGATCATCAGCCATGTATCATTTTCATGGATGAGATCGATGCTATTGGTAAGGCTCGTGGCCTGGAGGGTGGCTGGAGGTTTCTCTGCTGTTAAACTCAGTCATCAAGTTGCTGTCTCTCTTGTGAGCAAATGTGTGCATGCTGTCTTTAGAGAAGAAATGTAACAGGACAAAGATGTCCTTCCACCTGGAGCTATTACAGCTAGCTTAGAACCATTATATTTGCACGTGGCTTAGATTGTTCTGACTGTACCAAGCAGGAGGCATTTAAGCAATTCTTCCCCAGTCTCTTTCTCATTAAGAGGGATATGTAATTGTTTTCTTACATGACGTTATGTGGAGGCAAAAGTAATGATTGGAGTTTGGTGTGCTGCAGGTGGCCGCCGTTTCTCTGAAGGCACTTCAGCTGACAGAGAAATTCAGAGGACTCTGATGGAGGTGAGTGCCCACACCTCAGCTACATTTCCTATAGTCACTGTTAAGTGAGACAGCTGTGAGTTGCTGCACTGTGATCTGGCTTGGCAGAATGTTTTCAGAGTTAATGTTTAATGTCTGAAGCTGAATTGATCCAGGCACAGCTTTTACAGAAGGCAGCTGCACGTCCTGATAACTCAGCTGTGACTCCATTTCAGTTGCTGGAATAGTTCAAGGATGTTTCTTCTCCTTACTGTGGCTTTGCGTTCTCCATCTTTCTTGGTTGTTGGGGGGCCTTCTCTTCCTTCAAGAGGAAAAGGAGGGCTTGTATCTTTTAATCCCAAAGATGCTTGTTTGATAGAATCTTAACACTTTCACAATTCAGTTCTCAGAACTAAGAGGAGTAGTGCTATTTCTTTGTTTCTGTACTCAGTGCTCTGGTAAACCTGGCTGTGTGAAGAGAATTCCTAAAGCTAGTGACAATTGAAGAGTTCTGAAGCTAGCAGAGACTTCACTGGCCCATGCTTGCCAACAGTTTGTGCAGTGCAAAAGAACGTATCTGCCTTACATAAAGAATTAAATCATTGTGATCAAAGAGCAAGTACTTCGAACCTTCACAATGAAATACCTTCATATGTTTATTAGCATTCTAGAGGCTGTCCTCCAAATCTAATTTGAATGTCCTGGATTCAGTGCACTGCTTGAAATGTGTCAGCCAACCGTTGGGTCCTTTGGTACTTGTGCTGCTTTCATGGCCATATTGCTTTAGCCAAGTCTTCCACATTGGAGCTCTGCTTTGTTCCCTATCTTTTCCTCTGGACAAAGCATTGCAGTGTCTCTCTTAAGCTCTTCTTTAGTGCTTACAGAATGCACGGCGAGCTGTGGCCTTCTCTTAGAAGGCTTGTAGAGTTTTTCTGGTTTGTCTGTACCACTTTTAACAGCTCAGTGCAAGTATGCATGCAGGAAGTAAGTTGCAATAGATGGAGTTTTTGGCTTATTGAAATACAAACTTCTGTTTTCTTCTAGCTGTTGAATCAGATGGACGGATTTGATACTCTGCACAGAGTTAAAATGATCATGGCTACTAACAGACCAGACACTCTGGATCCTGCCCTTCTGCGGCCTGGAAGGCTGGATAGGAAGATCCGTGAGTTACAGTGGCTGAAAGGATGTTGGCTGTGTGTGTGTGATGCCCTGCTGCTTTTATTCAAGCTGTAATTCTTTTCAGATATCGATCTGCCAAATGAACAAGCCAGATTAGATATTTTGAAGATTCATGCAGGTCCCATCACTAAACATGGGGAAATAGGTAAGTATTTGTAATTATTGATATCCTGCCTGGATATTCTACCTCAGCTTGTAAAAATGGGAAGAGCACGGCTGTAAATCAATAAGATGATGTGATTCTCATCAGGTAGTTTCCTGTTATGCAAACAAGCAGCATTTCTCTTAGCCAGAAAAATAAAAACAATAATTAACAAAAGAAATCCCACCCTACCGCAGTAATGGGCTGAAAATAAGCAGCTTTAAAAGTCAGAGAAACTTAACTTGGGAGTTTAGAGATGGCGTAATGAAAACCTTATTATTACCTGAAAATGAGTTTGTCTTTGGTCACTGGTGTAGAGGATTCTCTACAGCACAGGGGAGAACTATCATAAATCTGGGGAGCTTCATCTGATGCCTGCATTTCTCTCTGCTGACCAGCCTGTGTTCTCACAGCTGAGTTTCAGAGCCTTCCTCAAGAAAGCCGTAACTGTGATCTGACTTGAAAACAATGTCGGCTGCCTTTTATTTCAGCGGGGCTCTGCAGACCTTGCCTGCTTATTGCCAGCCCCGTGCCGCCCCCTCTCTGCCCCCGCCTCGTTGCTGACACCAGCTATTCATCAGCCAGCCTGCATGAGCTGGGTAGTGGAACTGATCTCGTTCACCATCTGGCTGCATAAACAGCTGCAGCTCAATAGAGGGTGGCTCAGGAGCAGGGATGAGCTGGGGGAGGGTGAGAGTGATGAGGGCTGCCTTTTTAGCCGTGCTGTTGGCATAAATGTGCGTCAGGCTGTAGGCTAAGATACAAAAGATGCTCCCAGGCAAATCATGAGCCTGGTGTGATGTGCTTTGGCCTGTTTCACTGTATGTTTGGGGGCTAAAACTAAAGCAGGTGGGGTCATTGACACCGTTTAGCACAGGGAGGTGTGAAGGAGTTACAGCTAAACTTCTGAATGTCGTGTGGGAGGGCAGTGGTGCTCAGCTGCGACTTCCTGGAACGAAGTCCACAATGATCTCATCAGCAGAATGGGCTGTGTGTGGCATTGGAACCCTGTGATAAAGACCTGATTAAGAAATGACTTTTAGTGTGCAGCACTAAAGGCTCAACAGGCAGTGTTTTGAAAACCTGCTACAGAAACCACAACCGTAGCTGTTGCTCTTGGTAAATGTATGCATAAAGTGTCAGGCTTTGTATCCCAGGGCGCCTAAATATCTTCTGTAGATTCACTTGAATAAGGGGAAAGGGACTGAGAGGATGGCTTGGATTTCAGTTTTCTGGTATTTTTTTATTGTTCACGTGATGATTTCAACACTTACTTGATCCTTGCATTTCATGTTGATGCTCATAGTGTCCAAATCAGTAACTCTGGGATTTCACTTTGTAATATGAACTTTCAGCTCAGATACGTTTATTTGTTAATGGATGGGTTAATACAGCTGATTATTTCAGTTCATGTAACTTACCAGCCTTGTAGGGTGGAATCACAGAATCACAGCATGGCCTGGGTTGCACAGGAGCACAGTGCTCATCCAGTTCCAACCCCCTGCTGTGTGCAGGTCGCCAACCAGCAGCCCAGGCTGC
>NW_024964839.1:0-1255 GCF_019238085.1 Lagopus leucura
ATAGGGACACCCATGGGGTGGGTGTCCCTATGGGTGCACCTATTGGTGTCCCTATGGGGTGGGTGTCCCTATTGGTGTCCCTATGGGCTGGGTGTCCCTATGGGCTGGGTGTCCCTATAGGTGTCACTATAGGTGTCCCTGTGTCCCTATGGGGTGGTTGTCCCTATGGCTTGGGTGTCCCTATGGGGTGGGTGTCCCTATGATGCCCCTATGGGGTTTGTGTCCCCATGGTGTCCCCCTGTTGTCCCTATGGGGTGGGTGTCCCTATAGGTGTCCCTGTGTCCCTATGGGGTGGGTGCCCCTATGGGGTGGGTGTCCCTATAGGTGTTCCTATGGTGTCCCCCTGTTGTCCCTATGGGCTGGGTGTCCCTATAAGTGTCCCTATAGATGTCCCTATAGGTGTCCCCATGGTGTCCCTATGGGGTGGCTGTCCCTATAGGTGTCCCTATAGATGTCCCCATGGCGTCCCCCTGTTGTCCCTGTGGGCTGGGTGTCCCTATAGGTGTCCCCATGGTGTCCCCCTGTTGTCCCTACGGGCTGGGTGTCCCTATAGGTGTCCCTATGGTGTCCCTATGGGGTGGGTGTCCCTATGGCTTGGGTGTCCCTATGGGTGCCCCTATGGGCTGAGTGTCCCTATAGGTGTCCCTATAGGTGTCCCTATGGTGACCCTATGGGCTGGGTGTCCCTATAGGTGTCCCTATAGGTGTCCCTATAGGTGTCCCCATGGTGTCCCCCTGTTGTCCCTATGGGCTGGGTGTCCCTATAGGTGTCCCTATAGGTGTCCCCATGGTGTCCCCCTGTTGTCCCTATGGGCTGGGTGTCCCTATAGGTGTCCCTATGGGTGCCCCTATGGGTGCCCCTATGGGCTGGGTGTCCCTATAGGTGTCCCCATGTTGTCCCTATGGGGTGGCTGTCCCTATAGGTGTCCCTATAGATGTCCCCATGGTGTCCCCCTGTTGTCTCTATGGGCTGGGTGTCCCTATAGGTGTCCCTATAGGTGTCCCCATGGTGTCCCCCTGTTGTCCCTATGGAGTGGCTGTCCCTATAGGTGTCCCTATAGGTGTCCCCATGTTGTTCCTATGGGCTGGGTGTCCCTATAGGTGTCCCCATGTTGTCCCTATGGAGTGGCTGTCCCTATAGGTGTCCCTATAGGTGTCCCCCTGTTGTCCCTATGGGCTGGGTGTCCCTATAGGTGTCCCTATGGGTGCCCCTATGGGCTGGGTGTCCCTATAGGTGTCCCCATGTTGTCCCTATG
>NW_024964840.1:0-2903 GCF_019238085.1 Lagopus leucura
GCCTTACTCTTTTGATTATATTGCAATTATAACATCTTGGTTATACACTTGGCGAGCCAGGCAGGCTGAATATACTAAAATTAACATGTCTTTCCTGTGGAATTTCTATAAATGGGTCAAGGGGGAGAACAATACTCCCCTAGAGAAAATGATTCCAGGGCAGATCCCAGGGTTTGAGGGATCGCCCTATTACGAGTTAGCTGCCATCATTGAAAAATGGGGTCCCTTACGTGTTATGGGCAATCTCTCCCCATATCGCATGGCAGACTATTTTCAAGGACTTGGCAAGGACATTCTCATTACCAAAGAAAGACAATTGGCTGCCTCCATGGTGGCATGGCCACTATTAACCGCTTTAAATCATGCGGACTCAAGAAATAATACTTTAGAAACCGAAAATCAGCTTTTGAAAGATCGCATTGAAAAGTTAGAGCACGAACTTGGCGTTTTAACGGGGAAGAAGCCAATTCTACATCTTCCTGTAAGCCAAATTCGTAATATTTCAATAAATGATGACCAGGCTCCTGAATCAACAGACTTCGTTGATCAGGACAACAAGAAATCCAAATCAGACCTTGAATGTCCAATTCAAACTGATCCATTGGAGGTCCGTCCTGTGATAACCCAAAAAACAAAAAAAGTACAGGACAGACCGGCAGGGGTGCCGCCTGATCAATGGCCCCCTGCCCAGACTCATTTACATGTGACAGCTCGGCCATACACAGCAACAGAATTAATGGACTTAGTACAACGATTTCGGCAGAAGCCCAGAGAAAGTGTGCCGGTTTGGTTATTGAGACTGTGGGATTCTGGGGCAGAAAGTGTCGTGGTGAATGGCCCAGAAATATCTAAGTTGGCCACCATGACTGTCCATCCTGCTCTTAGGCAAAGGTTATACGTGGGCAATCAATATCGTGATGAAAACCATTCCATACTAGAATGGTTAATGGCGGCCTGCCGTATGGTATGGCCGAATAAATCAGACATACCGTTACATACAGGTATGTGGTCCTCCATGGAGGACCTTCAGAACTATATCCGTGAACTGGGTGTAAGAGAGGCCATTTATGAAGATACATTTGATGGCCCTGATATGGTTAAATTTTCGGCAGGGATGAGAGATTTAATTCTACAACAAGCTCCCTCCCATCTGTACGGCACCCTAGTTTCGATATTAAATCCCCTTGTAGCATCAGAAGCCGTAGTCCAGCAGGTTGCCCAGTTAGTTGCCGATTTGGGAGAAACAGAACGCCTGCGGACTAGGCGCAATATTCGGTTTTTGGAGGAAGCAGAGGTCCTGCCGGTAAATAAAACCAGAATGCCGGCTACTCGAGCTCCTCGATCGGGACCCATAAGGGTATCCCGAAAACAAATGTTTAATGATTTAATTCGGGCTGGGGTCCAATTTGCTAAGATCGACCGCCAGCCCAACCACGTCCTTCTCCAGCTCTGGAGACAACTAAAGGACAATCAAAAATTCCAGAGCTACCCTAAGAAATCAAGGGTAAGAGCTATAGAGAGGGTTCCAACAACAACATGGAACCTAGAAGATTTTATTATTCCTAACAGGAAAAAGAAGCCACCTCAGGTGTCTCGGGCCACAATGCCTGAGCAGTCAGAAGCAAAAGAACTGGCCCTAGCACAATTCATGGCGTGACAAGGGATGTTAGTCCCCGTAGGGCCTCCAGACGGGACCGGAGGCCCTATGTAGAATTAACAATTTATTGGTCCCGAAAAAATATTCAGAGAGTTATGGCATTAGTGGATACTGGAGCAGAAACATCAATTATCTATGGAGATCCAGGAAAATTTCATGGCGACAGAGTGATGATTGGTGGTTTTGGGGGACAGACTATTCCTGTCACCCAAACATGGTTAAAATTGGGGGTTGGGCGTCTCCCACCCCGGGAGTACAAGGTGTCTATTGCCCCAGTCCAAGAATACATCCTGGGCATAGACATTCTATGGGGTCTGGCTCTCCAAACAACTGTGGGAGAGTTCAGACTGCGACAAAGATGTATCAGTATCCGGGCGGTGCAGGCAATATTAAGAGGCCATGCGAAACATGAGCCTGTTTGCCTGCCGAAACCGCGCCGGATTACTAATGTTAGACAGTATAGACTCCCGGGTGGGCAAGATGAAATATCGAGAACGGTGCAGGAATTAGAAAAAGTGGGCATTATAAGACCTGCACACAGCCCGTATAACTCCCCCATATGGCCAGTGCGAAAGTCGGATGGCACATGGAGGATGACAGTAGATTACAGAGAATTAAATAAGGTCACGCCGCCTATTCATGCGGCCGTACCCAATATTGCTTCCCTAATGGACACATTGAGTAGGGAGATAAAAACCTATCATTGTGTCCTAGATCTAGCAAATGCATTCTTCAGTATCCCAATTGCTGAGGAATCGCAAGATCAGTTTGCGTTTACGTGGGGAGGCAGGCAGTGGACCTTTCAGGTCCTGCCACAGGGGTACGTGCATTCACCAACGTATTGTCATAATCTAGTGGCGCGTGACCTGGCTGACTGGAGAAAACCTGATGATGTTAACCTATATCATTATATTGATGATCTCCTGTTGACATCCGACTCACTGGAGGTAGTAGGACAGGCAGCTGATTCATTAACTGCCTATTTGCAACAAAGGGGATGGGCTATAAATCCCCAAAAGGTGCAAGGTCCAGGCCTGTCCGTAAAATTCCTGGGGGTGGTTTGGTCAGGAAAGACCAAAGTGCTACCCAGTGCTGTTATAGATAAGGTTCAGGCATTTCCAGTCCCTACAACATCAAAGCAGCTGCAAGAGTTTCTAGGTATATTGGGTTATTGGCGTTCCTTTATACCTCACCTAGCGCAGCTGCTAAGGCCATTATACAGACTCACAAAAAAGGGGCAGCTATG
>NW_024964840.1:3003-5495 GCF_019238085.1 Lagopus leucura
CAGGATGCTTTCCAACAAGCAAAACTGGCAGTTAAACAAGCTCAGGCATTGGGTATATTCGATCCTACCCTCCCAGCCGAGTTGGACGTTCATGTTACTCAAGACGGCTTCGGTTGGGGCCTGTGGCAGCGCCAGAGTTCTGTTCGGACCCCCATTGGTTTCTGGTCTCAGGTTTGGCACGGAGCAGAAGAAAGATACAGTATGATTGAAAAACAGTTATTGGCTGCCTATTCGGCATTACAGGCAGTAGAGCCAATAACTCAGACAGCTGCAGTTATAGTCAAGACCACTCTGCCAATTCAGGGGTGGGTGAAGGATCTGACCCACCTTCCTAAGACAGGGGTGGCCCAAGCACAAACAGTGGCACGATGGGTCGCCTATCTCAGCCAAAGGAGCAGTCTGTCTTCATCCCCCTTGAAAGAAGAACTTCAGAAGATCCTAGGCCCAGTTACATATCACAGTGATGCACCAAAAGAAATACTGGTCGCTCCACCAGAGAAGAGTCCCGTTCACGAGGGAAAATATCCTATCCCTGAAGATGCCTGGTACACAGATGGGTCCAGCAAGGGCAACCCGAGCAAGTGGAGAGCAATAGCATACCATCCTTCCACCGAGACAATCTGGTTCGATGAGGGGGATGGTCAGAGCAGCCAATGGGCAGAACTGCGAGCCGTGTGGATGGTTATAACTAAGGAACCCGGTGATGGTATCCTGAACATCTGCACAGATAGTTGGGCTGTGTACCGGGGGCTCACTCTCTGGATTGCACAGTGGGCCACCCAGGAATGGACTATCCACGCCCGACCGATCTGGGGCAAAGACATGTGGTTAGATATATGGAATACGGTCAAACACAGGACTGTACATGTCTACCATGTTTCTGGTCATCAGCCCCTACAGTCACCGGGAAACGATGAAGCCGACACATTGGCCCGAGTTCGATGGATTGAGAATTCACCATCTGAGAACATCGCCCGCTGGCTACATCAGAAGCTACGGCATGCTGGACAAAAGACAATGTGGGCAGCTGCTAAAGCATGGGGACTGCCCATACAACTATCTGATATCGTCCAGGCATGCCAGGATTGCGACGCTTGCTCCAAGATGAGACCGAGATCGTTGCCCGAAACAACAGCCCATCTTGCTAGGGGACACAATCCTCTCCAGCGATGGCAGGTCGATTACATCGGGCCCCTTCCTCGTTCCGAAGGGGCAAGATATGCCCTGACCTGTGTCGACACTGCAAGTGGGCTACTGCAGGCCTATCCAGTACCAAAAGCAAACCAGGCATATACCATCAAGGCACTCACTAAACTGATGTCTGCCTACGGGACACCTCAAGTCATCGAGAGCGACCAAGGGACTCATTTTACTGGTGCAACGATACAGCGCTGGGCAGAAGAAAATAACATCGAATGGCGATTCCACCTGCCATATAATCCAACAGGGGCAGGCCTCATCGAACGTTATAATGGTATTCTTAAGGCTGCCCTGAAGACAGACTCCCAGTCCTTGCAGGGGTGGACAAAAAGACTGTATGAAACCCTGCGGGACCTGAATGAAAGACCTCGAGATGGCAGACCCAGTGCCCTGAGAATGTTGCAGACGACATGGGCCACCCCGCTTAGGATCCAAATTACGGGCACTGATCATCAGGTAAGACCCCAAATTGGTAATGAAAATAATCTTCTGCTCCCTGCCCCTGAAAACTTAGAGCCAGGTACCCATAAAATAAAATGGCCCTGGAAGGTGCAGGTAGGACCCAAGTGGTGTGGCCTACTTGCACCTTGGGGGAGACTATTGGAGGTGGGAGGCTCAGTAGTCCCTCCAGTAATAGGTACATGGCCTACTGATATTATGGTCAACACTCCGATCTTTATTGCTAAAGGGACCCCCATCATGTCCCTATGGCAGATCAGGACACCTCCTTTGGTGCCTGATATCGTTATGCAGCCGCAGATATCCGGCAAAAAGGTGTGGTACAGGCGGCCAGGACGTGCCCCAGTACAAGCGGAAGTGTTGACCCAAGACAGAAATACGGCCTGTATCTTGCCCTGGAGAGCAGACCTTCCCCTCCTGGTACCTGTAAAACATCTGTATTACTCCCCGTGAGTCTGTGAGCCTTCAGGACCACCGGAAGGAACAAAATGCCATCAAGCGTTCCAGTGTTGCTGTCAGATCACGTACAACACCCGGTGATGGTCTGCATGGGACTGATGGAACATAGAATGGACTTGCACCTCAGGACCTCATGCCTCCAGGCACATCATCGAGCACTGGCCCATAGAAGAGTATGGACATCCACTAATCATCACTTGTCTTGAACTGTACCAACATACGTCGCGATAAAATTATATAAGCGTCGCGACATACCGGATCTCTGTATTAGGGAAAGCTTACCCTTTTGTTAACCTGATCATTGGTTCACGCCGTGAAGGGGTGGAGTGTATGGGAACTGCTGAGTCACGGCCTGAACCTCTGATTGATCACCT
>NW_024964841.1:0-1906 GCF_019238085.1 Lagopus leucura
TTTTTCTTTTGCTGGGAGTTTCTTATCTTAACAGAACAACTCTACAAGATGTTTTCTAATCCCTAACACTGTACTCGCATCGTTTGGAACATTTAACAACTATTACCGTTTTGCAAGAAAGAATTAATCACATAATTCAGTAATAATGTTTCTAAAACATGCCGCTAACATATCCAGTAATATTTTACTTCTTAGATCAACTATTTCTAAGGATAAGTTACAGAATACAATGCATTGTGTTCTACTTCTTCAAACCAATTGCTCTTTTTAATATCAAATGATGAAACAACATTCCATTCCCACAGCTTCATCTCTCAAGAGAGCAGCGTTAAACAAGAACCCCTGTGCACCTTATCCCACACAGGCCTTGTGTAACCTCTTCCTCTGTGTGGAGAGAGGCACAGGGACGCACCACACCGGGCACGCTGCCCCTTCAGGGTGGGGATGGCTGTGCTTCATTCACCCTGCCTGAATAACACAGACACGGCTGGATAACATACAGAACATCCGCACAGTGGAGCAAGCCCTTAGGAGAGCTCCATCCTCTCAGACCCTCCAGTGGCCCCGGGAAATGGAACCACTTTCAAGGCCCATAGAGGTCACAAGGGGGACCGCCAAGCGCAGCGGCAGCCCGCTCTGCCCCACGCAGCGCTCGTTGTTGCCGAGGCACCGCGGCTGCAGCACGACAACCGCCGGCCCCAGCATCACGGCTGCGCTCACCTCCCCCCGCTGCTGACCAGCAGCCCACGCGTGGTCGGTCACACCTTTCTGTTCCGGATTTAGAGATCGCAGCGCTAATTCCCTCCTCCGCCGGCACTGACCGGGACAGAAGCAGCCGCGGGGCCGCCCCCTATGCCCGCGGCCGGCAGCAGGCGCCCCTCCCACTGCTCCCCCGCCTCTCCTTTGCCGGCGCCCCCCCGGCAGCGCCCAGTTGCGTCTTAGCGGGCGCGGCCCGGACCCGTGAGCAGCTCCCCCCGGCGCCGCCCGCGCCTCCTCCGCTCGGCGCCGCCCGCTGTTGTGGCGGCGCGACCGGACTTACCGCGGCGGGGCCATGTGCGCGGCGATGCTGCCGGGGCCAGACAGACGGTGCGGAGGGGCCGCCGGGCGAGGGGCGGCGCGGTGCGGCGCGGCGCTGCACTGTGCGCTCCATGGCGGGGGGAGCGAAGCCCGCCCGCGCACCTGCGGCGACCGCGGGAGGAGGCACCGAGGAGACAGCCTGTGGGCTTCCCGTTGTTCGCATTCCTCTCGGCGTCTGTGCGTTACTGTGCGCTGGTAAAGCCCGACTGCTTTCTGTCCTCTTGATGACAGGACGGTATCGCCTTCTTTCATAGAATCACACAATGGCTAGAAGGGATCTTAAAGCCCACGCAGCCCCAGCCACTGCCGTGGGCAGGGCTGCCACCCAGCAGCTCAGTCTACCCAGGGCCCTATCCAACTTGGCCCTGAATGCCTCCAGGGCTGGGGCACCCACAGCTTCTGTGGGAAGCCTGTGCCAAGGCCTCACTGCCCTCTATGTAAAGAATTTCTGCCTGACATCTTACCTAAATCTCTGTCTTTTCATCAGTCAGTTAGTGGTAACTTACCCCAGAGGAAGACAAGAAGCCTTAGTAAAGTTAAAGCAGCGGCCCTTCTGCCAAGGGAGGACTTTGCACAGACACTGCATTCCTGGGAGCCTTGCCCTGGCCCCACCAGCCTGGTGTGAAGAAGGCACCTCTCCCTTGCACACCTTTCCCTAGCACTTTGTCCCCTGCCTCCCAGGAACGCACCTCAGTGAGCACACTGTGTCTCGCCACTTGCAGCCTAGCTGAGATGTATTGGAAATAACCAAATAATTTTCCAGGACGGTATCTCTGATAAAGCTGATTTCATTCGCAGTTGCAATGGCGGGACTCCTGCAAGCAGGAGC
>NW_024964842.1:0-3139 GCF_019238085.1 Lagopus leucura
TGGGCAGCCTGGGCTGCTGGTTGGCAACCTGCACACAGCAGGGCTTGGAGCTGGATGAGCGCTGTGCTCCTTTGCAACCCAGGCCATTCTATCATTCTATGAAGGGTGTTACAGCAGGAAGCCATTAGTGCTGCAGGATGGAGAGGACCTTCATTCTTGGGTACCTCCATGGAGCAATCACTTGCACACCTATGTGTGTGCACATATTTGTGAAAATACATGTATTGGAATCATAGAATGGGTTGGATTGGAGGAGACCTTGTTTTGTATGCTCAGCTTCACCAGTAGTTTGTATATAGAGTTTTGTAAAGAGTTGCTAAGAGCAGGCTTGTAGATTACTTTGGGTGCACCTTATAGACAGGAATGAAAAGTCTGTTATTGAAGCATTTCTTGAACTTGTATTTTAGTAGCAAAATTGTTCCCTATGCAATGAAATGATTAGCTGTGTTATCTTGGTGCTGCATTTCTGTGCATTAGCAAGCAGAAAAGCAGAAAAACGTTCAGTTCCTGCATCCACCAATTATCATTCTGCAACACAGAGGCTGCCTTGTAATTAAGGCTTGGATTTGGTGCTGGAATCCTGAATATTGTGCACAGAATAGGGGGTATGCACTGGAGAGCAGCTGCCTCTCGGAGAGGAATGATGATGATGTGGCTGTGCTCCCTCTTCTCATAGCTGACACATATCCAGATGGCTGTGTCCAAATCTGGAGGGCAGCTCAGGGCTGTGGGGCTGCGTGTGCTGCTGATCTGAGGTGTCAGGAGGAAAATCATAGCATCACAGAGCCACCAGGGTTGGAAAAGACCTCCAAGATGATCCAGTCCAACCAGCCGCCTGTTTCCCACTAACCCACGTCCCTCAGTACAACATCTAAGCATTTCTTGAACTCCTCCAGGGTTGGTGACTCCACATCTCCCTGGGCAGCCCATTCCAATGCCTGACCACTCTTTTAGAGAAATTCTTCATAACGTCCAACCTGAACCTCCCTTGGAACGACTTGAGGCTGTTCCTCTCATCCTATTTCTAGTTACACAGGAGCAGAGGCTGACCCCCAGCTCAACACCCCTTCCCTTCAGGTAATTGTAGATAGCAATAGGATCTCTCCTGAGCCTCCTCTTCTCCAGACTGAACAATCCCAGCTCTCTCAGCTGCTTCCCATTAGATTTGTGCTGCAGACCCCTCACAGCTCTGCTCCCTTCTCTGGACACGCTGCAGGGCCTCCATGCCTTTCTGGCACTGAGGGGCCCAACGCTCAGCTCAGCACTGCACTGTGGCCTCACCAGGGCTGAGTGCAGAGGGACAGTCACCTCCCTGCTCCTGCTGGCTGCACTGTTTCTGATGCAAGCCAGGATGCCAGTGGTCTTCTTGGCCACCTGGGTACTCTGCTGGCTCCTGTTTAGCTGAGCATCAACCAACACCCCCCAGGTCCATTTCTTCTCAGCCATTCTGCCTCACACCTGTAGCGTTGCCTGGGGTTGCTGTGATCAAAGTGCAGCACTTGGTCTTGTTGAACTCCATCCCGTTGGCCTCAGGCCAGCAATCAGCCTGTCCAGATCCTTCTGTAGAGAGCCTTCCTACCCCCGTGCAGATCAGTACTTCCCCCCATCATGGTGCCACCTGCAAACATACTGAGGCTGCACTCGGTGCCCTCATCCAGATCATCTCTGGGCAGCCAGCTCTGGTTTTGGCGACCCTGCACACAGCAGGGGGTTGGAACTGGATGAGCATTGTGCTCCTTTGCAACTCAGGCCATTCTATGATCAATAAAGACCATATCAATAAAGATATTGAGCAGAACAGATCTTGCATGGTATGCCTGTAGTCCATCCAGGCACGAGGTATCATTGCATAATACAGTGTGCTTTGTAAAGCTGCTGCAGCCATTATGGATGCTGGCTGCATTTAATGTGTGGCGAAGGAACAAACTTTGCCTTCTTGTGTTTTTATTCTGAGGCCATTCAGGGATTGTACTAATGAGACTGTCAGAGCAGAAAGCTGTTTCTGAAGCAGTAGCCTCACTTGCACGCTCCCCTGGGAAAACTCTTCCTTGTATAATGGAGGTCTAGACAAATTATGCCTCTAGTTTTAATTGCCACGTTACATGCTGTAAGAATACAGTAAGAAGAAAGGTATGATAATTCAGCTCTGAGCTAAAAAACAGTCGTGGTGGGTAACCAGCAGGCTCAGTCTGTCTGTGGTGGATAGAAGATTTGATGTTCAGAGACACCTTTCTTGATCTACAGTCACACCAAAAGATAATATCATACATCCAGGCTGGATGTGGCTCTGTGCAGCCTGGGCTGCTGGTTGGTGACCCTGCACACAGCAGGGGGCTGGAACTGGATGAGCATTGTGCTCCTTTGCAACCCAGGGCATTCTGTGAATACCCCAAAATCCTGGGGCTGTTATGTGTCGCTGCATCCTCATCTGATTCTTTATTGTCTGTCTTATTAACAAATTATTTCCCAATGAAGGTGGAGAGCTTATGGATGCAACTGCAGAACTGATGCCCTTCCCACACCCTCTATAAAGGCTGTCGTTAATGAGCTGAGTGCAAGTGTGACCTTCCCATAACATTACAATGCCTAACCATAATATATTCTGCTTCTGAAGAATGGTTACTGCCCAAATTAATTTTCATACAGGATTTTTAATTTAAATCAAATTATTTTAGATGGAGTCTACATTTAGCTATAATAACCAAGCTGGTGTCTGTGACAGTGAGCATCACCTTGTGCCACATATCAAATATTCATGTAAAGGTGAAGCTGGTGATGAGTGACTGGCTTATTCACTCAGCTACAGGTTAGGACTGAGCATTGATCATGCAGCTTTCACACTCCCTGTGGTTGAGAGGTGTACATTAGGGAACAGGAACTGCTTTCTCCTTCCACTGGAAGCTCTCCTGTAAGTATTGACACATCTTGGGTTGTCAGTGCTTCATGTGGAGCACATAAACATCAGCAAAATGCTGCTGTTTCCCAGTGCCCTCTCTTCCCAGCACATCTGTCTCGTGGATCCAAACCCTGTGCCTGGCTCACAGTTACAGTTGGTGCAGGAAGAGGCTGGGAGTGGAGTCAGGGGAGGTTTAGGTTGGATGTGAGGAGGAAGTTTTGGAGGCAGAGGGTGGTGAGGCAG
>NW_024964843.1:0-480 GCF_019238085.1 Lagopus leucura
GTGTTTGTAGGAGATGGGCTTGTTCCAGGGGACAAGTAAGGGGACGACTTCCAGGTGGATGTAAGTGGCGAGGTGTTTTGCGAGGATGTAGTCTCTTGAGGAGAGCTTGTAGGTGTTGGAGCCGAAGATGCAGCAGTTGGGCTTGATGTGAGTGCAGTGGTCGTTTCTTCTGCTTTGCTGGATGTTTCAGATGCTGAGGAGGGAAAGGTAGTTGTTTCAACAAGAGTAGGCACAGGAGAGGCCGAGCTTGCAGCTGTTGTTTGGGATGGTGTTGTGGCAAGGATAGCAGTGGGGGTTGTCTCTGCAATTTTTTCAAGGACAGCTGCAGTTCTGTTTTGGAGTGGAGTGCTTGTGATGGTAGAGGTTGTTGCGGGTGTAGTGGTGGGTGTATTTGTAGATGTCGTCCCAGCTGGAGAAGTGGTCACCTGAGCAATGGTGGGTGCAAGAGGCGACGTGGTAGCACCTGGTGTGCTTGTCAGA
>NW_024964843.1:580-1038 GCF_019238085.1 Lagopus leucura
GTTTCAGCAGCCTGGCTGGAGATGTCTTGCATAGTTGAGGGAACTGTGGTGGTTGTCGACTGTGCCGTAGTTTCCTTTGGAGTGGAGGAGCTGGTAATTGTAGTGTCAGGAGCAGATGTTGCTTGGGTAGTGGTGGTGTTTGTTTGTATAGGTGTGGAGGAGACAGTAGCGCTGGTGAGGAGCGGTGAAGTCGTAGTGAGTGTTGAAGTGGAGGTTGTTGTTAGGGCCGAGGATGGTGCAGTTTCACTCTCAGCTGGGGAAGTGTTCTGCTGGGCAGTAGTTACAGTAGCTGGTGAGGTGTTTGTAGGAGATGGGCTTGTTCCAGGGGACAAGTAAGGGGACGAGTTCCAGGTGGATGTAAGTGGGGAGGTGTTTTGCGAGGATGTAGTCTCTTGAGGAGAGCTTGTAGGTGTTTGAGCCGAAGATGCAGCAGTTGGGCTTGATGTGAGTGCAGTGGT
>NW_024964844.1:0-2734 GCF_019238085.1 Lagopus leucura
CCCCCCCTCACCAGGTGCTCCATCACTGCTTCAGGCTGTAAACAACAAAAAAAAACTAATTACAAGCAGGTGATTGGATCTGCCCGTCTGGCAAGGGGAGTTTGATCAAAGGATGAGCAACAATGGCACGCATGTTTTGATTGAAGTCTGTCCTCAAAAGCATTCAGTAAAATTTCTAATAGATAGGGGAGCACAAATTTCAGTACTGATACAGAAGATGCTGAAAAGCTGTGTGTGCAGCCTGGATGGCAGAGTTGAGATCGCCGGTGTGATCGGAGCGAGCGCTGTTTGCCAAACTGGTGGGGACAGCTTGTGGCTCTGCAGTGAGAAACGTGTCGCCGACTTTCTTTGCAATTAAAGACCATCGTGAAAACAATTCAGGATTTGACATCCTCAGTGCCCGTATGGCAGCGTGTGGCCTTTTGGGTCAAGTTTCAATCCCAAACCCCAAAGAAATAGGCAGGCTGCAGCGTGTGCACTTTACGCAGCCCCTGTGCTCCCTGAAGCAGGGGTCGCTAACGTACCACTGTACCCCATTTCTACTGCAGCATGACGTGGGATTTCTGAGCTCATAGGTTTGGACAAAAGACGAATCGTTTCCAGAACAGACTCCCCACAACTTGGAGTTCTCTGGTTCAGAAACCAGATGGAAGCTGGTGATCAACAATCGTTTGCTGGTGTCTGAAAGCTTCTACAGCCCCGCCAGGAGCTGCTGTCCCAAACCTTGCTGACTTGGCAAGCTGGGGTGACGCCATGGAGTGATGCTGGGGTGACACTGGGGTGAAGTTGTGGACTGAGCCTGGGGAGTGACGCTGGGGGTGATGCTGGGATATTGCAGGGGAGTGACATCAGGGAGAGAGATGCTCGATGGAGACACTGGGGTGACTCAGTGTGATGCTGGGGGTGACGTTGTTGGCACGACTCTGGGAGTGACCCTGGGCTGACATAGGGGTGATGTTGGGGAGTGATGCTGCAGGATGGTGTTGGGTTGTTACTGCAGGGTGGCATCAGGATGTGACGTTGCAGTGACACAGTTGGGGTGACACTGGGCTGACCCTGGGATGATGTGGGGGGGTGATGCTGGGGAGTGATGCTGGGGGGCGATGTTGGAGCATCATGGGGGGGGACATCAGGGAGTGATGTTGGAGTGATGCTGTTGGCGCCGGTGTAGTGGAAACCCTAAGTTGTGGCTTGAAACAATGATTGACAAGGGACAAACCATAGGAGCTCAGGTGCATGAAATGCACCTGAGTGATGGAGGTGGGTGGATCCTGGCTCCACCCCCTCCCAGGCCTCATTTAAGCATTGGCATCAGAAGTGAGGGGCTTTGGCTAGAGGTCTCTGTGTGCATGAGGTCTTCCAAAGGTAAGCAGGTTTTTGTTCTTTATTTCTGTATTCACAACTGCTGTGTTGGAGCACATCCTCACTTATTATAGCCCAGGACTTTGCTTGTTTTCTGCTGTTATTGCATTTTCCATCATGTTACAGCATTACAGTAGGTAATTACTGCTGAGGGTGATGTTGGGGGCTTTCTGGGGGGTAACATTGTTGGAGTGAAGCTGGGAGGTTACATTACATTGAGACTAGGATGGTGCTGGGGTTCCACTGGGGGATGACATCAGCGAGTGATATTGGGGTGATGCTGAGGGGTGATGGGGGTGGCATTGTTGAGTTGACACTGGAGTGATGTTGGAGTGTCGCTTGGGGTTGACATCACTGGGATGGTGTGATGACAGTGGTGATGTTGGGGTGATGCTGAAATGACACTGGGAAGTGACGTTGGGGGTGATGTTGGAGTATCACTCTGGGTCAACATCAAGGAGTGATGCTGAGGAGTGACATTGTTGGACTGATGCTGAGAGCTGATTCTGCTGTGACAGTGGAGTGATGCTGCAGAGTGACTTTGGGGGCTGATGTTCACAGAATCTGGGGAGCCCAGAACTGAACTCAGCGCTCCAGATGAGGCCTTACCAGGGCAGAGTATAAATGGTGGATTGCCTCCCTCGACCTGCTGGCCACGCTCTCTTTAATGCAGCCCAGGATGCCATTGGCCCTCTTGGCCACAAGGGCACACTGCTGGCTCATGGCCGGCCTGTCGTCCCCCAGGACACCCAGGTCCCTCTGTGCAGAGCTCCCCTCCAGCAGCTCATCCCCCATCCTGTACTGCTGCATGCAATTCTTCCTCCCCAGATGCAGGACTCTACACTTGCTGCTGTTAAACCTCATCCATTTTTTTTCGGCCCAGCTCTCACAGAACGGCAGCACGGCCTTCAGGTGTGTCAGCCAAAACTCCCAACTTCGTACCGCGTTGGGGTACGACACTGAAAAAGGAGTTTTGGCATTTCAAAGGGAGAAGATATTTGTGGCTGTTGCTGGAAATGTTTTAAAAACGTAATTTAAATATCACTTTTTCTTCCAGAAACGACTGTTTTTAATATTGCTTATTTTCACAGAAATCCCCGTTTTTCCCCTTCAATGTCCCTTATTTTCAGAGCAATCCGTTTTTCCCCTTAAATATCGCTTATTTTCATAGAAATCCCTGTTTTTAACCTGAAATATCGCTTATTTTCATAGAAATCCCTGTTTTTCCCCTAAAATATCGCTTATTTTCATAGAAATCCCTGTTTTTAACCTTAAATATCTCTTATTTTCATAGAAATCCCTGTTTTTCCCCTTAAATATCGCTTATTTTCATAGAAATCACTGTTTTTAACCTTAAATATCGCTTATTTTC
>NW_024964845.1:0-1728 GCF_019238085.1 Lagopus leucura
GGGGCCGGGAAGGGGGGGTGTTTGTTCTTCCCGTACCTGATAGACGGAAGCTTTGGGCAGATCGAGGCAGACGGTGCAGCACAGCACGGAATGCAGCCGCTCTTCCAACTTGCCGCTCCCCGCCGCCCCCTCCGTCCCCCCCGCTCCGCTCCCCGCCGCCCTCAAACGTTTCTTCGGCGGCGCGTCCGCTTCGGGTCCCGCCTCCCCGTGCGGCCTAACCCCTCCCGCCGTTCCTCCTCCTCCTCCGCCGCCTCCTCCTTCTTCTCCGTTCCCCGTTTCACCCGAAGCAACGGCCGGACCCGGAGCCGCCGCTTGCGGGGCGGCGGAGGCTGCCGGACCCGCCCCGGCCTCGCGTTCCTCCGCCGCCGACATCGCTTTAACCGCTTCTCCCGGCCGCCACAGCCGCCGCCATCTTGGCCGCCCCCCGCTTCCGGTTTCTTGAGCTTTCGACCAATGGAAAGCCGAGGGAGGCGGGGAGAGGAGATAGGTTGACCAATAGGAGGGAGGAGTTCTGAGGGATTTCCGTCGTGACGTCAGAGGGACGCGCGGGGTGGAGGAGGGGCGGGGTGGGAGGGGGGCGGGTGGGGGGCGGGGCTTCTGGCGTGAAGGTAGGAGGGGACCAATAGGGGGCGGGGTTTCCGGCGCGACGGTGGGAATGGACCAATGGGGTTGGAAAGGTGGGCGGGGCCTGGGTAAAGGGGCGGGGCTACGGGAGTGGGGCGGCCCAGTATGGACCAGTAAGGGTTGTTGTGTGCCAGTATGTACCAGTATGCACCATTGCAGCCCAGTATGGCCCAGTAAGAGCCAGCACACAGCCCAGTATGGCCCAGTGAGCACCAGAATAGGCCGGTGTGGGTCAGGTAGGCCTAGTCCAGTATGGACCAGTATGGACCAGTAGCTCCCAGTATGGACCAGTATGGGCCAGTACCTCCCAGTATGGGCCAAAACACTGCCCAGTGCCACCCAGTATGGCCCAGTTAGCACCAGTACAGCCCAGTATGGATCAGGGCAGCCCAGACCAGTATGGACCAGTATGGACCAGTATGGACCAGTATGGACCAGTATGGACCAGTATGGCTCAATGACCACCAGTACAGCCCAGTATGGACCAGTATGGACCAGTATCTTCCAGCATAGCTCAATGACCACCATACAGTCCAGTATGGACCAGTATGGACCAGTATAGACCAATACACACCAGTGTGGCCCTATATATCCCAGTACAACCCAGCAAGAACCAGTACAGCCCAGTATAAACCAGTATGGACCATTATGTACCAGTATGGCCCAGTACAAACCGGTATGGACCATTATGTACCAGTATGGCCCAGTACAAACCAGTATGGACCATTATGTACCAGTATGGCCCAGTACAAACCAGTATGGACCAGTATGGCCCAGTACAAACCAGTATGGACCAGTATGTACCAGTATGGCCCAGTACAGCCCAGTACAAACCAGTATGGGCCTTTATGTACCAGTACAGCCCAGTTGACTCCACTGACCCCATTGACCCTATAGAGACCACCAGCCCCAATGACCCCATTGACCCCATTGACCCTATAGACACCACCATCCCCATTGACCCCATTGACCCCATTGACCCCATTGACCCTATAGACACCACCAGCCCCATTGACCCCATTGACCCTATAGAGACCACCAGCCCCAATGACCCCATTGACCCCATTGACCCTATAGAGACCACCAGCCCCAATGACCCCATTG
>NW_024964846.1:0-2969 GCF_019238085.1 Lagopus leucura
CCCCCCCCCCCCCCAAAGCTGCACCTCCTGAACACGGAGACCTTTCCCAGCTCCTTCACTTCTCTGCCGCCACTGTTGTTATCCCCGTGTATGCTGCTATGATTTCTGTTATTATTACCGCTATTATCACCGCTATTTTTGGGGTTTCTTCGCAGCAAAACGAGGCGGTGAAGCCACCAGGTTTCTCTGTGGGTTCTCGGCTGGAAGGTGAACTTTAGGATTCCCTCCTTCACTTGGCCGAAAGTGCTCTATTGATCTGTAAAAACCAAGAAAACACGGGTCTGTCTGTTGGTTTGTTTTGTTGTTTTGTTGTTTTGTTCCCCCCCCCTCCCCTCCTCCCCCCCCTTTCTCTCTTTCTTTCTCTCTGTTGATAAATGGGCTCCATCCCACGGAGCCCAGGGATGCAGAAGCAGACGGGATGTTTACGCAGATCCCGCAGATAAGGGAGCTCGGGGGGCTCCCGATGCTCTCAGCTCTGTCTGGAAGATCGTCTGTGGGTTCAGACATTCTTAACCCAAACCCCAGCGAGCTTAAAGGATTGAAATGCCGCCGTGCCTGGAATTGCTGAGCTCTGCCATGGGAGAACGAACGGAGCTGTGGGGCAGGCGGGGAAAAGGGACACGGGTGGGCGCCCCCCGCCCCCCGCTTTTCTCCCCTTTCCCCCTCTTGTTTCTATGGGATGCAGCTTAGATCCCCCCTTCCCCTCCGCCCCAGTAATGCCAGTGCGAATGGGGCGGGGGGCGAATAGGGGGGAAACGCAGCGGGATCCGCATCAGTGGGGTCGGATCCCACTCGGGTGGGTGTGCAACACTATGGGATGAGTGTGCAACGCCGTAGGAGCGCGTGTGAGCAGCGGCGGCGAGGGGGGGGTTGAGGGGGAGTTCCCCAGCAGCACCAAATACCAACACACGAATGTCCCCCTCCGTCGCAGAGCCTCGTTAACGGGTGTTCAGCTCCTAAGAAAGGCGTAAAAAACGCACTCAGGTTTATTCTGGACTTTTCTACGGCGGGGGCGGGCGCGTAAAGTACGCGGTTGTGTCAGTCGTCCAACGGAGTGCTTTAGTTCGAGAGGGCTTTCTTCGCTGGGGAGATTTATCCCGCGTTTACAGTCCGGATTTTTCCCCTCAGTCATACGATGGATGATGATAAATAAAATTTATATAGAAATACATATAATTTTTCTGCGTTGTCTACGTGTGGATACGTTTTAAAATCGTGATTAAGTGTAGGCATAGAAAATACCCGCGTCGCTCCCAACGAAAGGAAAAGGGGCGAGGGGGTGGGGAGGGAGAGAGGGAACTTATCAAAGTGCTTGAAAACCAAATAAAAATAATAATTAAGAAAAGAAGAAGAAGAAGGAGCTGCACCCGCACTCCATCCATCACATTTAAATCCGCCAAATCGGAGCCGTTCCATCGGAACGAACGCTCGGCGATGACATTTATCTCTCCGAAGGGTCTGCAGTTAAACGATCGGGACTGCAGCCGCCTCACTTCGTTTTGGGGGCCGGGGGGGGGAAGGGGGGGAGGTGAGGGGGGAAAGAAATGTTTATGCGCTGGAGTCGACACAGCAGAGTCGCATCTTGAGATGACATTCAGTTATTTCTGTAATCGCTCCATCATTTCAAGAGGAAAAAGGGAAGGGACCGTTTTATGGGGCGAAGTAATTTGAAAGAAGATTCGCTCTCCGCAAAGTGCCTTATTCAGAAATGATCATAGCTTCGGTATTACCGAAATTAGGCTCATCCACCCGCCTGAAGTAAGAAATATCGTCCTATTCCGCGCTTTTTATTAGCCAATCAAATTTCCTTCGGATCTCCATTTGTGATTTGCGAAAGGGGGGGGGAAAAATAAAAGATAAATTATCTATATCTATATGTGCAATTCCTCGAAAAGCTGAGTTTGAGCGGATTGCTTATTTTGCCTTAATTTATTATTCTAATCACAGCCGCCGCCGCGCGATAATGCATCCATTAGGCGAAAAAATTCGTTTAGATTTTATACTCGAAAATGGGCGCAGATGATTTTGTAGAGACAAACGAATTTCTCGGGCATTAAATTTTTTTGTTGTCGTTGCGCGGATGGCGGCGGAGGGGGGGGGGGGGGGGCGGAAAAAAGGGGAGGGGGGAAAGTTTACGAGACAGACTGGGAAGAAAAGGCGCTTCTGCCCCGTTTCCAGGCGCGGTTTTACCTCCCAGACCCCCCCCCCCCCCCCCCCCCAAACCTGGGGGTCTTTTATCCTCAGTGCCGAAAATAAGCGGGGGAATATCGGACCTCGAATCAAAGGGAAAAGGGGTCTGAAAAGAAGGGAGAGGGGACCCAAAGGAAAAGGGAGAGGGGACCCAAAGGAAAATGGTACCAAAAAGAAGAGAGGGCACACACAAAAAAAAGAAAAAGGGTAGAGGCCCCCCCCCAGGAAAAATAAATAAAGGGAAAGGGGACCCAAAAGGAAAAAAAAAAAGGGAGAATTGAAGCGGTTTTATAGACGGGAGAGAAACAACCGGCCGCAACGCCGCCGGAGCGAAATGTGCGCACAGGTTACACTCAGCCTACGAGGATAAAATCTCCTGTTCCCATTATGGAATTTATTATCTTGTCTGCCCGCTGGAAAATGGGGTCTCCATTGTGTTCTGGAAGCTGTTGTGGTCGTAGTTTCCCCCCTCGTAACTTTTAACTACCTGTTATAAAATTTATTGGCGGTTCGTAAAGTGAATAAAGTAATTTCCCTTCCATCCGGTTGTATTGCGACCTTTGTGTTGTTTGGGCAGACAGACACGCATCAGCCCGAAAGGGGAGGGGGGGGGGGGGGGGGGCAGAAAAATAAATAGATGGCAGAGGCACGGAGACTCCCCCCGCCCCATTTTATTTTTTAATTAGTATTACACATAAACGAAGGCGCAGAAATGAGAAATACCTGAAGAGCGGAGGGCAATGCGCGCATTTTGGGTGGGTGGGTGAAGGGGGGGGGGG
>NW_024964847.1:0-564 GCF_019238085.1 Lagopus leucura
AGGGGACATATGGGGACACGAGGGGGCATATGGGGACATGGGGGGCATTTGGGGGCACGAGGGGACATATGGGGACATGAGGGGACATATGGGGACACGAGGGGACATTTGTGGACACGAGGGGACATATGGGGACATATGGGGACACGAGGGGACATCTGGGGACACGAGGGGACATACGGGGCACAGAACCCCCCCCAGAAGACGGCAGAGGCCCCCGAGATGCCCACGGAGGGAGGTGTGGGCGCACAGGTTGAGCCCCGTCCCCCCCTCGGCGCTTTGGCACCGACCCCGAGCTGCGGGGTTGGGCCCGACCAGTTCTCCCAGTTCCTCCACTCCCATCTGAAGGTAATTAACGCTAATTATCTCATTATCCCTCGGGATAAGGACAAACCGGCCCGGGCCTGCCACCCACTGCCAGCGACCCGAAAGGCCTTTCCGCCCCTCTTTCGTTCCCTTCTCGCGACCCACAGCGGTGGGGAGGAGGAGACGAGGTCCCAACTGCGGTGTCCCCAGGGGAGCGCTGTGACCGTGGGCAGCCCTGGGGTGACACGTGGGGGGGGG
>NW_024964847.1:574-1138 GCF_019238085.1 Lagopus leucura
AGGGGACATATGGGGACACGAGGGGGCATATGGGGACATGGGGGGCATTTGGGGGCACGAGGGGACATATGGGGACATGAGGGGACATATGGGGACACGAGGGGACATTTGTGGACACGAGGGGACATATGGGGACATATGGGGACACGAGGGGACATCTGGGGACACGAGGGGACATACGGGGCACAGAACCCCCCCCAGAAGACGGCAGAGGCCCCCGAGATGCCCACGGAGGGAGGTGTGGGCGCACAGGTTGAGCCCCGTCCCCCCCTCGGCGCTTTGGCACCGACCCCGAGCTGCGGGGTTGGGCCCGACCAGTTCTCCCAGTTCCTCCACTCCCATCTGAAGGTAATTAACGCTAATTATCTCATTATCCCTCGGGATAAGGACAAACCGGCCCGGGCCTGCCACCCACTGCCAGCGACCCGAAAGGCCTTTCCGCCCCTCTTTCGTTCCCTTCTCGCGACCCACAGCGGTGGGGAGGAGGAGACGAGGTCCCAACTGCGGTGTCCCCAGGGGAGCGCTGTGACCGTGGGCAGCCCTGGGGTGACACGTGGGGGGGGG
>NW_024964848.1:0-17825 GCF_019238085.1 Lagopus leucura
AAGTAGTTTTTACCATCCTTTTTATAGAATGGAATAGAGAGAAAAAGGTTGGCACAACCTTATCTAAGTCTGAATATCTTTCCTGATACGTTGACCCCATTTGCTTTGTGCTCAGGCTGGGCTGGGTGGTCTCTGAATCTCTGTGTCAAAGCACAAGGGATCAGACTTGGGATGCTGTGTTGGATCAGGCTATGAGTAGTACATCTGGAGTTTTCCAGAAAGTCAGTTTATCGCTCTCGCCATTTCATCAGTTGATTGAGCCTTGGCTTTATTTGGGGCAGAAAAAATAGATAGCTGCTTGTATAATGAATTCTATAGAAAGCATAGTTTTGACTCTTGGGGTCAGCACGGAGGATCTGTGTTATCTGAGATGGATAAGCCATTGCAATCCTTGGAACATGAAACATTAACTGTGTGCTTGATTATTTCACTAGTGGTGCTGTAGTATTCTTTTGTTAGCCTGATGCTAGCAAATACTATGAATGAAAAACCAATGCAATGCAAAGGTGTTTGAGTCAGCTTTACGTTACACAGTACAGAAGGGAACACAGGCAGTGCAAGACTATGCTTGTGTTACCTGAACAACTTTTGCATTTATCATTTGCTTTTAAAAGATGAAATAAAAGAAGTTCAGAGCAATTGGGACAACAGAGAAGTAGTCAGGGATTTTCATTTATTTATTTATTTATTTTTGTGGGCTTCTTATATAAGGTGGGTAGGAGTTCAAAAGAGTGACTGCAGTCTCAGCCGAGCTTTTGAATAACAGCTCTTAAGCGCCAGCGAAAACATTGGATAAAGTTTCTTCAATGTTGTCTTTCTTACTGAGGATGGAGTATTTAAAAAAAAAAGAAAAAAAAAAGTCAATGATGCTTACAAAAATTCTTCTTTATTTTATCTTTCTGGAGACTCAAAACTTGGTCTGAAGCATGATCCAGAAAAATGTGTTGAGATAATTTGTTTGTAAGTTTACAGTGTGTCAGCCTCTCTTATTATGACTTTCGCGTTACATATTTTGGAGCCTCGTTCTATGTCTCCTGGCAGCATTCAAGTTTGGTGCTTTCCATTTTGACTGAATTAATTAGAGTCTCCTGACTGTGCAACTGTTAGGATTTTTCTAACAGAATGTTTATAAAATTATTTTTACTCTGGTTAATCACAAGTTGGATATCCGACTGTGTTTTTGTATTGGTTAGATGGAGAATGTGTTGCCCTTAGGAAGCAAAGGAAATGGTAAATGAGAACTATTTTTATGTACTTATCTTGCCTTAGCGTGAATCTCCTGTTACTACACTCTTTTGATTTGTACCCTATTATTCTCATTAGAAGCAGAGCTGCTTACATTGTACATCTCCTGCCTTCCCTTTGCATTTTGCTCTTACACATGACCCGGATCAGAAGTAGGGATGCTTCTCCTTTACAGCCTTTGTGCTGTCCCTCTTGTTTGCCACACCAGCCCTAGTGCTGCTCCGGAGAGATTTCTGTTGCAAGTCTTGTGTTTCTGGGTGCGAGGAACACAAACGGCGCGAGCTGCTGGCAGAAGTCAGGAACTGCGTTTGAACCAGGCTGCTTAGCAGACAGTGGAAAGAGAAAATGTTGTCATTTACTCTAAGCTTCCATTCCTCTCTCTTCCCCTTTTCTTAGCATAAGAAAGAGTGGCCACGAAAAGGATTTTAGATAAGAGAACCGGTCAAATTGTTCATACCTATCTCCAAATGGCAAATATCCTCATTGAAATAAGGAGATGCCCAGGGAATGGGGAGGACCAGATAGGACAAGCCATTCAGCAGGTCTGCTCTGGAGTTCTGTACCTCTTTCCTGTTTGGTAACCTTACTGCAGCTGTCATATGGCACTCAGAGCAAGATGGAAAGTAACACTGCCAAAACGTGTGTCAAATGTATAAGCCTGTGTAAGCCTAAAATTTCAAAATTCTTGAAATAGAGATGCAGTGCTTACTTTTAATGGGATTTCCATCTCAATAGCCCCCCTGTTGTGACCACAAAATTAATCACCAGAAAAATTTCTATTTTCTGTCTTATCCCTGCTTACCTCAGTGATCACTTAGGAAAATGAAACGTGCCAGTGATAAGAGCCAACAGTAACAAGGCCTTATTTTGGACGGAAGTTTAAATAAACAGACACCGAATGTTTCTGCCTGCCTTTGAAAGCTGATACACAGAAATCTCAAACATTATTTCAGAAAGGTCTTTTTTTGTTTTGTTTTGTTTCCCTCGTTACAGCAAGATGCTCAACCTGGTGGTAGTAAGGTGTTAGTCTCATGAAATAAGGGAGAATTTGAGGTCCCAAATGGAAACTTAGGGAGCAGTGTTCCTTTTCCTTATTTACCTCTACATACTGACAGAATGGGAATAGTTTTTGGGTTTTTTTTCCCTCAATCCTTTGCCAATTTCCTTACAAGAAAGAGACAAAACTAGAAGGTATAAGGTAACTTACTGAACAGTATTTGGATTTCTAGCATCTGTTGATATTAGATTTATTTTAATTTTGCCATCAGAGCATCTGAATTGTCATAAGTGGTCATATGTAGGCTAAGTGGTTTGGGACTTGTTGGAGAAGGCTGTAGTGGAGGCATTCAATGACATTAGATTTACTCTGTATAATTCCCACAGTGTCCTTTCCAACTGTTCTTGTACACTTAAATTGAGTGAGCATTAATGGAGAATTTGTGTCCAGAAGGCCTGTATCTCTGATCTTCCAGCATATGCAGGTGAACCCAGTTCCCCCTATCCCCACCTGGCCATTCCTGCCCTGATGTACTCTGATGGAAGAGAATGGGAAGTTCTCTCCCATAATGATTTCATAGGCAGAGAGAACACCAGTTTCTCTGCAGATATGCTGTTAGTGCCTTAGCTTCTGTCTGTTAAACTGAAACCAACACATGTGCTATTTGATACTGTTGCTTTGATCTAGGAGGTGCTATTTGCAGAAGCCTCTTGGTTTCCCATAACTAGTTTTGACTGAATACCATTACGATATAAAGATCACATTATGATAGATAAACGTATGAGAAAGATGAATGACACTGTCCATTCTTGGGTATTATTATTTTTTATCCCAGGCTATGACATATATTTAAGAAAAATTTCAGCCCATCATCTTACATTCTAAAACCTGCTGTGGATCTGGCAGGATCTAATGTGAGAGAGGGCAGGACCCTTTGTCTTCGGTCTTTCTGCTTCATGCATTGCTCTTCTCCCTTCACTGAATCTTACCTTCAGATCTGTCGTTCTGTTCTAAATTTGTAGTTCAGCTTTTTATTAAAACTCAAAGGAATAACATGATCCCATGTAGCTTAGAATCCCAAGCGAAGCAGGAGCCTGCTTCTCTTTGCCTGTGTTTTCTAATTGCCACTTCACAATGTCATGTTATTGGCAAAAATGTCAACAGGACACCAAGAAAATGCTAGTTAATGCACGGAGAGGCACAATTAATCTTCATGTAAATCAGGATAGCTGCTCAGTCTTTCATATCCAATACACATCATAACAGTTGATGTGCAACAAGATCATCAGCTAAGATCTGTATACAAGTGCAATAACAAATCAGACCTCTATCTTCATAAACTCAGAACAAAACTGAAGGAAAGTAGAACCAGTGTTGAGCACCAGAAACAAAACGAGCAATTAATTCTCAACTCCAAAGATAAATTTAGAACACTGCAGAAACTGGTTTCCCTAGATGCAAGCATAATAAAATGCAACTCGTATTTTGTTAAATGCCTTTTCTGAGGTCCTGGAAAATCGAGTAGGAGTCTGAAAAAGAAAAGTATTAAGACAATCTCGATATTAAAACCATTAAAGAGCAAGAAATTTTAATATAATTGAGAAAGTATTTGAAGGGAGAAATAGTCTCCATGCCCATTTCCTAAAAACGTGCACTGCGCAAGGAAGTGGAAAGTAATTATTCCAGGAACATCTGTGGTAAAATCTCTAATTACAATCATTCAGATAAAAGTTAATTGAAAGCACACCTGTAATGTAGAGAATGCTTTTCCCTGCGCAGCACCATCTGAGACTGACTCTCTTCGGCCCTCTCCGTTATTAAATTTAAATAGCAACAAGCAGCTGCACAGGCACTTCTAATTTTTTCTTATTTGCTGAACAAAACAATATTGCCTCTTCCAAGAGGGTGTTGTGCAGAAGGGTGTAGTCTTCCCATTTTGACAAGGAAAGAAATAACCACTTGCTGTCTAATGGTGTTGAGAGAAGTTACAAGAGTAACTTGAACATAGAGTTCAAAAATAAAGAAGCCCGTACACCATTGCAATTGCCCATGTTTCTGGTTCACAAAAATCTGACTAGTCGTGAAAGGCATCCACTTTATGCCCCCAGAAAGTCAGATACATTCTGCTAACAAGCACAGTAAGACAAACCAGTTCTGAAGCTTACAGGTGAGGCATTAGCGAGAACTTTAGAAGAGACCCAAAGGGAAATGCTTGAACACCCCTGTCTCCAAAATATTTGTCTAGCTTGCTTGCAGCGTGTCAGAATTACTGTGCCCCGTGAGAAGATGTGTCAGTTGAAATTTGAGGCAGGACGGTGGGCAAATTAAGTTCCAGCTGGGTTTTTGCTTAGTTTTCTCTCTGCATAATAAACAGAGTGTGGAAAAAGCTATTGGCTTTCAGAATCTTTGATGAAGTTTCATTTTAAAAGGATTGCACGGGATACATGAAAACAACATTAGTGTAATACATTCAACTAGTAGCAAGCTGGTATGTAAGTTGCTCCAAAAGTAATAGCTATTTATTTCCAAGGAAACTACCACAGATGCAAAGAGCCAATGAACACTATTAGATAGAGCAAGTTTTCAGCTACAAATGACTTGTTCAACTTAGCCACTACCATTAGCAGTGCATTTTCACCACGTGGAGGAATTAAATTCCACACTTCCATGTCAGACTGCTCCTCTGCTGTCATCTGTCACACAGCAGCAAAGTGTAATAGAAAACTGATGGAAGGTTCAGCCTCTACTGCCATACTACCAACATCCACCTCTGATATCGTGGGCCAACATAACAATATAGGAAGAATTAATCAGCATTAGAAAAATAAAAAATGGCCTTAAAAAAGACCCACTCACCCCACCCCACAAACAAAACTCACAAAAAAAACCCACCTTTGCCCTGTTCTTTCCTGCTTAAGATCAGAGGAAGGACATTACACTACAGCTGGTGCATAACAGAAGCATCTTCCCAACTTCCACTTTCCTGGCTCTCTTAGGCTATACCTAGGTATCTCAGCCATTAATTGCTGGTAGCAAGTTAGCTCACAGTGACAGAACCTCTTACTGACCTGCCTGGGAGGGCTTCTGTATTAAAAGCAAGTAAATCCACATTAGCGATGTCAGTCTCCAAGCACTCAATAACTGACCCATTCAAAACAAATGCTAAATGTCCAGAGATCATTTCAGACAAACACAGCCCATTAAGTACAGATAGTTCATTTATTGAGAACTGTGAATGACAGTCGGCATCATAATTGATGACAGCTCCTCACTCTTTCAGAAACGTGAGACCAAGCACTCTGTCTCTCACTCTCCCCCACCAGCACTGCTGCAGCTAGGATGGCCAGAACACAGCATGGAGGATCACAATAGGGGAGGCGTGGGACGTCTACTGGAAACTGCTGTTAGACCACATGCCAGATTAAACTTGTCTTAAATGCATTCAGCTATTACTCTGAGAGGAAAAACATTAGTCTATGCTCAGGACATCAAAAAGAACCAGAGGCTGCTTGAACATAAACAGGCCTTTAGAAATTAATTTGATAAAACTATAAATAGTTCTCACTGCATATTTGGTTGATCTGTAGGACTGATTTATAACATAAAAGCTAAGAGACATGCAATCATGGCTGCAATCAAAATGCTCATCTAGTGAAAGTGATGAGGTACTCCGGGTAAGCTTGAATATCATTAAATACAATAAACATGGATGGATTGTTCACATTATCAGTTGAACTGTCAAACAGATCCACACTGTTGCCAACACTCTTTACTGCTGGAGTAATTGCTCCTTGTGTCCCCTGGGAATACTGTCCAACAAGGACTCGAGCCAGGTACATGTGCTTCTTCCCATTGGCATCTGGTTTTGAGTAGGTATCATTAGCAGAATAGCTGGCATTAACAGCAAAGTAAGTTCCATTTCCATACTGTGCAGCTGTAGACCAAAAACAAACAAAAAAATTAATTAATAGCAACTGCTCTCCAGATATTCACAAGCTCTGGAGGTGGCAATTTTGGTTTTTATTTGCAACAGAGAGATTTAGCAAGTTAAACAGTTTTGCATACATGTCAGCACTACACAGGTAGTGTAGCAAATGATTCCTAGCCCCATCCAGGAAAACAAGTAGTTCTGAAATTCACACTACCGTGCGTTCCAGCATAGCTGCGGTTAAATCCATAGTTGTTAATGAAAGTTAATGATTCTGCACTTGTCCCATGGAACAGAAACTTCTCATTATTGTTGTTGCCATTTTTGGCATCCATTTGACACTTTTTTATTTGGTAGACTTTCCACAAAGATGGGTTCTGTACCCTTTCGATCTGCAAAGTTTGAGAAGAAGACATTCATTTCTTCTTGTTATGAAAAACATCAGTGTATCAATCACCCAGTGCTCCAAGATTCTCCTCCCAGCTACAACACATGGATACTAGATTATAAAATATGATGGGCACGTGGCTCCAGACTTCAGCGTGGCAAGCAGCAGAATCCAACCCAGAATGCAACAGAAACAATCCATAGGAAACAACATGAGATAGTCTTGCAGGCTTCTGGGTCATACACAAATCAACCACCTGCTGAGCACACGTGGCTTAAGGGAGAAAATATTCTGCTCCACTGAAGAAAAGAGCACGCTCACCAGGGGCATCAGAAGTAACTGCTGAAGACTTGTACCAAATACCTCAACTGCAACATTAAACCAATGCTCCTTTAAATCAGTTAATCAGATGACAGTGCTGTCACTAATCCCCTGCTCTTTGGGGGAACATCCTAAATAAATTCTCATGCAACTTGACTGTTGAGCAGTGGGCTGCTCTGCAGAAGAGATGCTTACACACAGATGTACTGAGTCCCCTATCACTCCAGAAGAAGACAATGCTTGAAACTCACAGCTTGAGCCTGAAAAATTTACTAGGGAACTAGATGACATCAAAACTGGGTTCATGTAACCAAACCAGCTCAAATCAGTGCTACCCCATTGAGGAGTGACATGTTAGCAAGCAATCTTTCATACGCTTCTACACTGCCAGAAGTGAGCAGTACATAGTGCTGAAACAACAAATATTCACAAAGACATCAGTAGTCTTCACTACCTTCACAACCTTCACTGGCAAGTTGCTCTACATTTGTTTCTGGATAGTGAATCCTCTCCGCTTGCTGTGTTTTGCTATCTGATTCAGTATCTGATTCTGTGGCCCTTCCCACTGCAGAGGGGTTGGAACTAAGTGGTCTTACATGCCCTTTGTAACCCAAGCCATTCTATGAATAAGCAGAAGAGAAGAATGTGTAGTAGCTACATGAACAGAGACAATACATATAGGCACTTTAACGAAAATAGCCATATTCTGCATTTTCTCAGCATCATAAGACTTGATTTCATAAGTAGTTTCCTATTGGGAGCAGAGATATTTTACACCAGGTTTGAAGGTCATAAGGATCACAGGCACTGAACAACTGTGTGGTTATTGATGGTTTTGTTCAATCTTCTCAGATAGTTGCTTAAATACACACACACACACACACACACACACACACACACACAGTTTAAGTCAATTAGGAAAGCAGATAAAAACTGTGTCCCTTTCTTTTGCTGTAAAGACTTGTCCAACAAATTCCAACTGAATTTATTTTTTTCCACTGTTTACTATCATTACTCATTAGCTGTATTTATGCTTAGAAATGATTACATGCTTTTACCTTTTCAATTTTTAGATTTAGTGACGGAGTGGTCTTCAGAAACCTTTCCTTCACTTCGTTGTAGTCTTTTGTATCTGGTTTCAATTTCACTATTTTGAGCTGCTGATTTTGCATATCGTCCCATTTTTCAGGGAGTGCTGTTGATTCCTGATCTGCAGAAGAAGCAAACCAATCATTTACCCAAATCCACTGCTTAAAGTGAAATATGCCCCGCTACAAACTCCTCTGAAAAGCCTATACTTATTATAGCTTATCATTATTGCCTGTTTACTTACTGTCAGCCAAGAGTCTGTCTTTTAAAAACAAAGAAACAAAACCAAGCAACGATCCAAACAAAACCCAGAAGAGTAAGATGCTTTCTTTTATGATGTCATCACACTGACAACTGATGTCTTGGAAAGGGGCAGCTCCTAGACAAATCTGTTCTCCTTCACCATTAAAAGAAGGAGCAATGTCTTTATTTGTCTTCTGCCCACACTGGGGAAGGAACAGGCACTTAATTCTAAACAACTAGGAGCAAAGCATCTGAAGAAGGAAGACGAGGTTTGGAGCTCCAATAATGTACTCTTTGCATGAAAAGCAAAAAAAGAGGAAAAGCTTCCTCTTATTTCATATTCAGCTCTGTTGTTGAACACTAACAACGAGTGACCCATTCACTGAGCACATCTAGCATGTTAGGTTCCATCAAATCAAGAGGGTATCATCTTCTCAAAAGCAACATCTTTTTCGGTAATAAAGCAAAAATAAACAAACATCTGACAGAATATGTGAGGCACTTGACTTCTTTTTCCAAGTGTTAAATGGAAAATAATTGATCCCGTTAAGATATAACATGAGCCCCTGTAAAACTGGATGACAGCAGGGTGAAGAAAAGTAATCCACCAGGAAGAGTCCTGTAAGGACAGGAGAAAAATAGCTCTTTGTGATGGAAATCACTGAAATAAATAGAAGAGGGCCCGTCTTGAGAATACAAATGATTCAGAAGGACAAGTGCTACAGGCATGTCTAATCATTGCTAGTAAGCCTGTTAAGAACCTCTGAATGTGTTATCTATATTTCCAACAGTTTCAAATTTCCCACTCTAACACCTTCTCCAGAAATGGACAAAAAGTATCTCACAATATTCTACATATACTTCCTATTTCTTACTCTGACTCAGCTAGATGCAACCTAGCTTTGTGTGTGAATATCAACCCAACTCATCAAGATGCTTTTACTAACCTGCAGATTTATCAGTACGTGTGTTATACGTTTTCCTTCCTCATCTGTAGCATATCTACTTTCTATATTCACCATGTACTTTTTCTTGTTAATGACGACTGAAACATCTTTCTGCTTTCTTATAAAAGCACTTTCCAAGCACATATTTGTCATACTGTCAAAGGACACATAGGAATCTTTTTCCAAATATTTCCACTCAATTAAGTTTTGATAAAGTTCTGCCTTGATCGCTTCATATTTAGCAGTTTTAACCCTGTGGATCATATCTTGGATACTTGAGTAAGCAAACCAGACATCTTTGCTAAATCCTGTAATTCGAATAAAGTTGTCTCCCAAGAACAGAGCAATATTTAATCTCTTCTGTAGGTCACGCAGTTCCTCATTCTCTGCCTCATCAAAATCCAAGATGGAGTCATCCTTGATTTCTCTTTGAAACTGTTCCTTCAGAATTGTACTTTTCAGCAAGGTTTCTGCTTCTTCCACTTGTTTCTCATTTTCACCGCAAATCTGAACAACAGCCCGATCAACTTTATTTTCCAAAACTGCTTTGCGTTTTTCCTTTGGAGGATGCTTCTCAGGGATCAGGAATGCTACAACGAGAGACACAAATGCTGTAAGTAGCACTAGCTGGGAACGTATAACATAAAACGGATTGGTTTACTGCCCCTATTTAAAAGTGATGTCTACTTACATGCCATCCTGGAAAGAAATGATTTTGATTTTGTTTTACCAGGATTTTCTCTTTTTTTCATGCTTGTATGGAACACGTTCAGCAGATATGACTGAAAAATGACAATTTTAATAGTTTTCACAGATGGAGTAGAGTTGCTCCTTGCAAAGTCAGTTATTGCATCCATCATCTCATCAGCTACTGCATCTGGAAAACGGCCTGCCTGACCTGGAACAAGTAACAAATTGTTAGCCTTGAAAAGGATTATAACATCTTTAACAGAATAGTTACAATCATTCCTGTAGTCACATGGGTCACAAGTGACTCAACTAACTTCCAATTGTCAATTTGGAAATCGAAGCTTACTTTTGCTGACACAGCAACTGATAAGGTAATGATGTTGATAATATGGCCTGGGTACCTACCTGACAAGCCACAGGACTGGCTCTCAGGGAACTCTTTACTCCTAGAACAGCTCTAGTTTTATTCACACAAGAGGTTTCTTCATGTTGAAACTCTAAATCTGAGTTCTCTTACTGTAAGGAATTTTGCTGCTCTAATGAAAAAACATGGAAGCAAAAATGGCTAACCTGACATTTCTGACGTGCTCACATTCCATCCATGTCACACCCACTTGTGTGTCTGCTAGACAGAATTCCATCATCTACTGACTTTACCGACAGAGAATTCGCTCCCTGGTTTTAACCAATGAGTTGCTTCACATACCATGCTGTAGTAACAAATACTTCTGGTTCTCCATAAACGTATGCATATATTATAAATAAATTTGAATCCCTGTTATCAAGAAAGAGTAGCTTTAGAGCACTCATTACCTACTATCTAACTGCAAAGATGAAGTTTTCCAGTCTCTTCATAAGTTTCCAGTGACGGTTTTGAAGTTTGCAGTTTCTGAATATATTCTTATTAAAGAACTATCCTTCCGGACAAGCTAATTGTTTCAGCTCTGAGATCTGCAGAATTACATGTACTGAACCACTTCAAAAAGAAGAGACAAACCTGTTCCAATCGCTGGGAAGGTAACAGAGGTGCACTGCTGTAATTCGCATTCCTGAAGCACTTTGGAGACTGGCACTTTAACATCATCTTGAGCAACAAAATGGATTATTTTTTTGCATGGCAAGCTTCCTGCTTTGGTGGTTATATAGCCATCATTAGGCTTCAAGGCTGAAACGTAAGCAGGAGTAAATAAACAATCAACAATTCTTTACAACATATATATGTAGTAATTGTCATTAGGAGATAAGAAACGATGACAAGAACATCCCAGGATGAGCTCCAAGTCTCTTTCCCCATGCTGATAAATACCCCTTCTCTTTATTTTTACTTTCTGGGATTCATTTTATGATTATGAATTATTTGCCTTGTTTGCCAAATAAAGTTTTGTGTGCCTTCCTTTTCCAAGTTTGCTCTGCAGCTGTAGAAAACTTCATGCAGACTAAGTACTACAGTCAGTCTTTACACGAGACTGCTCATCTCCTCCATGTAATTCTTTCCTTTTGTTGGTCTTGCGAGCTGACCTCCACACCACAGACTTTCTCAGTTCTGTTATCAAAATAAGGGAAGCTTGCAAACAGGCTTTTAAGCCAAGTACTTTTCCATCCTTACATCCCACTCATTGTATTTGCTGTTCACTAGCTCAATTTCATCCACAAACGCCTCTTTTAAGGCAGGAACCCAGATGCAAAGATTTTCCCACTTAGTCATGCAGAGGGTACAGTAGTGGGTTGCTGTTGAAGACAACGGCAAACATTTTTTCACTCAGGGATAAGAAAAGAAGTTGCAGGCACAGAGTTACTCCCAATGAAACATAGCTTCTCTATTAAGAGTCCCGCTAACATCATTCCCAACTCACACTTGTCTTCTCTGTGGACTTGTCTACATCACTTAAAAGCTTTACTGGAATTAGAGGATGCAATCATAGGGAGATCTTGTCCTTTACAAAGGTTTAGATGCTCTCTTTTGAGTTGAAAATGCCTCTTCCCTTCCTTGCTAGATGTTTTACATATATCACATTAACTGATTAAAGGCAGGTGATGTAACACAGTGCATAAGACAGATAGGTGTACAGCAGGCACTGAGAAAGAATTCCAACCAACTCCCCGTCATGCAGGCGAGCCTTCAGAAAGGACAGAAAAGTTGCACCGTACCTAGTTCAGCACATTCATTTTCAACCTCTTTCCCAGCACCTTCCAAAATTGCTTTAGAGACACCTTAAATGAGAAGAAGAATATGATTCCACAGTTACTACTGTTAATTCCTGCCTAAGGCAGAATCAGATACTCCATACTCTCTCTCATTTTTGGAAAAAGCACAGGTTATAATTAGATAGTATTGTTTAAATTTCAGGCTTATGCTTTTCAAGTAAAAAAAAAGACATCTTGAGAAACCTAAAAAGTTTCACTGAGGTAAAAACCACAATAAGGTTCATCTTTCTTCATCTACGAGATGTTCTGTGAAAAGATTCTATTGAAAAACTCAAGTTATTAATTTCCCTTTTCTGCAAGTCTTAAAACACATTATCCAGTAGCTCAGAATAGCAAGAAAGCTTCCCACTCACCTTGTCTAGTCATCCCAACCACATGCACTATATCCACACATAATACCAACAGAAATACCTGTTTTGAGGTTGAAAGATTTGTTTGATATGTTTACAATGACATCTCCAGTTTCCTTGGTAATATCACCAGCGGCCACCTGGAACTTGATGGAGCCAATTGTCATTTCATATACATCCTGTGCTGGGTTTAAAATGGGACCAAAGAAAGCTGCAGGACAGAAATAGACACTGAGCAGAGGAGCATTCATGGGTACAGTGCCTGCAGAGACCACAGTTCATCTCTGGACTCCACCTGTGAGAACACTGCCCACATCAGTAACTGAAAATCATTCCTTCTCATGGGAGTCTCAGACCAACATTCACTTACTCCCATCATCGCTATTTACGCTGAAATAGTAGGAAAAAATCAAACTTGTTTTACCACATTCCTTCTATAGAAATCTCACTCCTTTGCTCCTGTCTCAAAGGGAGTTTTTGGGCAGGTTCTCTACCACATGACAGCAACTTTTTGTCTATGCATTATTTCTGAAAACTTGATCGAGTTTTCAACAAATATTCATTTTCTACACTCTGCAGCCCCATTAGACTGGACAGCACTGAAGACATTTCAGGTTGGTTTCGCTGTTGATCTGACTGTAGCTTTGAGAGCATTCCAAAGAGGCCCCGTTAAGACACATAACCAGGAACTGACTAGTTCTTCCCAGAAGAAAAGGGAAGACTGCAGCAGGAAAAGAAAAGAAAAGAACCTCACTTGTGCCTTCTGCTATCCTTACTGTGTGGACACTACATCCAGATAATGAATCACAAGAATGTTTTTTCCTTAGCATCGCCAGCACCGTTTCAGACGTTACGCTCATCCTGAAAATACTACATATTGCCTTTACAACATGCACGTGGACTTTGGGAATAGCACGTTTATCACTTATCTAAGTATCTATCATGAATACGCCACCTGGAAAATTTAAAAGCTAATAATAATAACAGTAAACTTACCTGTGCCTTCGCTAGCCTCATCTACATCATTGCCACACCGTCTCTCAAATTCATTTGAAAATGCCTAGAAAAGGAAACTACAGTCAACCCTTGTAATAACTTGAGTAAAAGCAGAGAAACCTGTTCTAATGTGACACTGAAAAAAAGTGGGATGCAGAATACTGATTTGTTTTCCACTGGAGAATTTTACCAGCATGCAATCCTAACATCATTATTCTTCTTAGACTTGATCTAAACCCATGGAAAGTATTCCTTTCCCAAGAGTGAAGACATCTATGCAGAAGTTGCAGCAGGTCTGTCTGCAGGTGAGCCTTACGTATTGAAGAATCAAGCAAGTTCATAAGATAGAAAGAGTAATTACACTTTCATCTGCATTATTACCAGGAATAGAAAAGGACAGGAAGCAAGCAGGGCTGTACAGGACAAGCTACGTGCAAAAGCTATTGTCAGCAAACTGCTCTATGCTTTATATGACAACAAGCAGCCTGCAGATTCTCCGGAGAACAACACATGGCCACATACCACGAGATAGGTCCAAACAGAATAGCATGTAATTGAGAGAGAAAAGCATGGTAACTCACCTGAAGATTATTTACATCTTTTGGATGCAACAGAAAGTGAACTTCCCGAAGAGAATTGGTTTTCTTTTTATTACTGAACTCATACACCGTGTCAAACAGCAATTTAGCAACAACAGAACCTGGGAAACCTAAGATCCCTGTTCCAATCGCTGGGAAAGTAATGGACTTCAAAGATAGTTCCTCAGCAGATTGCAGGCATTTTGTGATGATCCGGCCCAAGATCTGTAAAGCACAATTATTTTTTCCATTACTGAAAGTTAGTTTTTCTGGAACGTGCAATTTAGCTAAAAGGGAAAGTACTGTCTCTTAGCATGGAATTATGCACATCAGAAAAACATGACAGTCAACAAGGTGCGAGCAACACAGCTAAATAAATAGCCCAAACTCACTCATATCCCAGGATAGCCTCTCTCATTTCAAAGAAGTTGCATTAAATTTTCTATAAGGTCCATTCAAATTAAGAGTTTAAGTAAATAAAAACTCTTGTACCTTCACTGCAGATTCACTTCCCTCTGACCAACTAGGTGCGACAGCATGAAACACATAACTGCAACTCAGACTGTAACCTTTTGTTATGAACACAGATCCTTCACCATGTGATTTTCCCAGGCCTTCGTCATGTAGGTCTGCCTGAAGCCTTGGTCCTGCCTTGCTTAGCAAGGCTTTGGCAAGTTGTCCTTTGTCAAGCTGTAGATCTCCACCAACACTGATGACAACAACATCTGTCTGAAAAACACATAAGCAAGAACTCCAGCTTTAAGTAAAGATTTTAAAGGTTTGCATCAATTCATCAAGTAGAGCCTATCTGCTGATTTGCAAGTAAAGCTCTAGGGCAGCAATTGGAGTTAACAAGGCTTTGGAACAAAATAGAGAAGACATATGCTTAGTTCTGGCACCATGAGCCTGCTTGAAGCAGTACAGAAGCTGCATTAACAGAGGAATAAATTTCAACCTGACAGAACAAAAAGTTAAAATTCTGCATTCCCCATTCCCCAGGTCAGTACCCTACAGCACAGGGTGAGCTGGGCAGCTTTGGGCCGAGGACTCAGCAGTACAGGCATGGATCAGCTGTGCTGCTATGGGACACGGTGGGTCCGAGAGCAGCCAAGCTGCTCTCCTGTGGCAGGACACTCATTACGTGGCACTGGGCACCTGCTTTAGTCTCTGCACAAGCACCATATTTTGGCTGCATTCTTGCAATCAGGTCATCCAGATGATGGACACAGGGATTCTGTTTGCTGTATTTTCTGTTTAAAGTTTTGTTTCGTTTTTTTCCCCTTTTCATATTTAAAAAAATGTGCTTCACATCAGCCTGGACAAACAGCCGCTCAAAACACTTACTGTGACATCTTCAATGCTTCCTTTTTTCAGCATGATGTCAAGGCCTTCCTCAGTTGTTACCAATGCAAAGTTCATGCCACTTTGAGAAGCTGTCCTTTTGCTAGGCTGATGAACAATGTTGGTCTGAGTGTTAAGAGATTGCACGGGGTTGTTAAGAGGTACATCATCTGAAAACATTTCTTTCAGTGCCTTGATGAAAGCCTGAACGTTATCCTCTATGATATCCACAAGATGAATCTCCTTCAAGTTGCTTTTCCCGTTGAATTCTTCCAGGGTTTTCTTGATGGCTGACACAATTGCATTTACACACTTGTGCAGCGGGAAGCCAAAAATCCCTCCGCTTACAGAAGGGAAAGCTATGGAGCGATGATTATATGTTTCAGCCAGCTGCAGGCTCATTTTAATGGTCTTTTTTAACAAGTGCATACACTTTCCTGCATCCTGCTCCTTCCACCGGGGCCCAACAGCATGGATGACCTGTTTGCAGGGGAGCTTCCCTGCTCCTGTGATCACTGCACACCCAGCCTGCAGACGCCCGTTCTTCCTCACCACCTCATCGCACTCAGCCTGCAGCTCTGGACCAGCTGCTTGGAGCAGTGCCCAAGCGAGGCCACCAATGTGTTTCAAGTCTTCATTTGAAGCGTTCACCACAACATCAACGTGATGAGTGCACAAGTTGGCTTTATAAACCTCTATTAGAACTCCCTGCACAGTCATCTGTGTATAGCGCTTGCCTACGTTAGTGTGTGCTTGTTGTTCTTCCAGATACTCTTCTGGCTGCTCTTCCAGTCTGATTAGACAGTTACACTCATGTTTCACACTGGCAGCAAAAAAGCGTTCTCTTTCTTTGAAATATGACCTGGCTCCTGGCTCATTAATTACCACACGCTTGTAATGCAGCCCGGACAGCATTTGCTCAATCAGGGTAGTTCCTTTCAGCACCTCTCTTCTCGGTCCGCTCAAGGATATAACTTTACTGAAGTCAATTTTCACACCTTTATTCTTCAAGTCATCCAAGACAGAGGCCCTCTCTTTCTCGATGTACATTAGGACTACGGTGGGCTTTCCTCCGATGACTTTTTGTACTTGCGTGTTCTCATCTACAAAGTTAAAAAGCTCTTCAAAGGCTTTCGCTACTGCTTGAGAAAGGCCAGCAACAATGATCTCACCCTCTTTCTGAGTGACTGTTACGGCTGCATTACAGCAGTTCTCCTCAGTGAGCGCTGTCCATTCCTCCTTCTGGAGGATGGATTCATCTTCTAAAGTAATGCTTTTGTAGTCCAGTTCCTTCTTTAGCTCTTCTTCTGCTTTTAGGAGAGTTTCGTCATCATTTCCTTTCAGAAGGACAGCATCTGGGCCAAGCTCATAAAAGGCACTGATGTGTTTTGACAAAAACAGGCTCTGTGACAGGGTTTCGTTATCAATACGTTGTAAAAACTGGAAAACAAAAGGGTGGAGAGTAATGTTTTTTTTTTGCCATTTTTTGCATATTAACCAATATCTCCCCTTTCACTTTATAAACTTCCTCACGCAGTCCATATAGGTTAATTATCTTCTGCAAATAATCGTAAGTTAGCTGCAGAGTTGGGAATTCTACGCGAATCCTTTCTTCAAGACCGATGTTCTGCAAAATTGCAAAATCCCCTGGACTCAGAATCACTATTTCTTCAGTTGTTTGCTTTTCTATTTCAATTTCTCTGGTGACTTTTTCTATCTGCAATTTCAGTTCTCGGACAACATTCTTCAGAATGTCTTTGTGGCCTATTACAACGAGTAAATCCTTCGAAAGATGTGAGATCATCAAAAGTTCATCATGGTTAATGCTGGTTCTAATGACTTCCCACACCTCTGCGCTTACTTTAAGCTTCTCTACTTTGTACTTTGATATGCTGTATGAAAATGTTGTGGAAGCTACCGCATTCCATGTCCTGATCAACTGAGCCACTGATCTCTTCCTCTCAGACAAAGCAGCTGAAGGATGCAGAATAACTTTTGGCTCCGCACAGTTGCCTTTAGGCCATTCTATCTCACAATGACAATTTGCCATCTCAGAACGTATCGCTTCGATGAGGGTGTTTTTTCTCCGTAAGAACTGCCAGATATAGGGGTCCAGCGGCACTGTAACTGGATCTGGTTTCTTTATTTGTGGCCCTTCCTTTCCATATAGAGCTGTTCCCAGCGAGGCATAGTAAGGATACACAGATATCGGTCTTTTGCTGAGCGAGTGCTGCTTTGACAAGACATTGTTTACATCTAAAACAAACAGAACATTATTATTGCCAACATGTAAACCCAAAGATCTTTAAAAATATTTGCTTACTATAATGTTCACATGCAAGAAGAGTTTTACGTGAATCCTCCTCCCTTTTCAGACAGCAGTAACTCCAAATTACTGAAGAGTTACTAGTTTCAAATGACAAAAGCTAAATTAGGAAGAGGCAGCTAAGAACTAACACTGCCCACCTCCAGGATAAAATATGTACAGCACAGCACTGCCTCTGTCC
>NW_024964849.1:0-4326 GCF_019238085.1 Lagopus leucura
TCCATCCCTCCATCCCTCTATCCATCCCTTCATCTCTCTATCCATACACACATCCCTCCATCCTTCCCTTCATCCCTCCATCCCTTCATCTCTCCCTCCATCCCTCCATCTATTCCTTCATCCCTCCACCATCCCTTCCTCCTCCCCTCCCTCCATCCCTCCCCCCCCCCCTCCGGGCGTATTTCTCTTGGCAGGTCTGGCAGCCGCGGGCAGGAATGTTTCCCTCTGCCGAGTGAAAGTGGAGGCAGGAATTGCTGGAATAGCGACAGGCTGAGTAACAGCGCTAACTTTATTCTCTGAAACAAAGGGCAGTGTCCCAGACACCGAGGGCTGTTCCAGCTCCCGGCGGCCGGCGGCGCGGAGGCCAGGGCTGGGGAGTGCAATAAGCTGCGGCTGACGGCAGCCCTGCAGCCCCTGCCCCAAATCTCCAGCCCCAAAACCAACCCCCTCCCACCGTTGAACCTTTCCCTTGCTGCAAGGGGAGCTGAGAGTGTGCCGTAAGAGACGAGAGTTGAAAAAGCAGCCCCGAGGGGTGGGATTTCCCTCTAGGATCATAGGACAGCCCTCCCTGGGACTGTCCCTCCTGCAGGGATCTCTGGATTTTGGAGGGCTGCCCATGGGGTGCAGCCGTGTGAAGGCCCTGAGCAAGCAGGGTGCTGCAGGAGGGGCTCCAGGACCCCACCACACCAATCTGCCCCTTTCCCAGGGCTTCCTGGCTCTGGGGATTCTTTGGTGTTGGCTGAGGGGTGGAGGGTGAGGAGGAGGTGAAGGAGGAGGATGAGGAAGACCATAGGAGGAGGAGGAGGACGAGGAGAAAGAAGAGGCAGAAGGTTCTCTCCGTGGGAACTCATTGAAAGGGTAGACAACAGCAGGACAAGGGAAATGGTTTGAAGTTGAGGGAGGGGAGATTGAGGTTGGATGTCAGGGGGAAGTTCTGTGCTATGAGAGTGGTGAGGTGCTGGAACAGCTGCCCAGAGAGGCTGTGATGCCCCGTCCATCCCTGGAGGTGTTCAAGGCCAGGTTGGATGGGGCCCTGGGCAGCCTGGGCTGGTATTGAATGTGGAGGTTGGTGGCCCTGTGTGTGGCAGGGAGTTGGAGCATCGTGATCCTTGAGGTCCCTTCCAACCCTGGCCATTCTGTGATTCTGTGGAACTCTTCAATGCCACAGATGTTCCAGCATCTCCCCGTCCCACCCACAGCAAGGTCCTGGACCCCCAAAGAGCATCCCAGGGCACGAGGCCAGACCTGGGCTGGTTTTCCTTAACCGTGTGGTTTTGCATGTGAGCAGGATCTCTCCTCATTGCCCAGTGCTAGCAGCTGGGGACGGCCTTGGCTGTGGGGCTCGGGACAAGGCAGTGCTTTCCAAAGCAAATATTTGAGCAGCACAACAACACGTGGGAAAGAGCAGGGGCGTTCACTAACCCCCCTCACTGCACAGCGGTGGCTCCAGGGAGCTGGACCCTGCCCGGGGGGGTTCAGCCATGCCCTGACCTGTGCTGGGCTGAACTGCTTGCAAACCTCGTTCTGCCCCATGGGTTTGCACAAAGAGGCTTTAATGTTAAAGGGGCATCTTGGCCGGTGCTGTGCAGCAGCAAGGCGGGCTGCGTGGGGAGGAGTGAGGCCACAGCGGCTGCTGTCCGTGCCTCAAATCCACCCCAAATCCCATCTGTGTGTGTGAAGAGCACAGTGCTGAGCTCAGGAAGGGGCACCACTCATCACCTGTCCTCAGTGCTGGCCGTGTTGGCTGCGAAATGGCTGTGCCATCTGGCCAACCCCACCCCTGTATGGCACAAAGCAGTGCAGGTCTCCATTGATCCCTCCAACGACTGCGCCCGGAGCTGCTCCCTGTCACTGCATTCACCCATTTCTCCTGCTGCACGTGCACAGCTCGGCTTCACCACTCTATTCCCCTTTGCTCTATTCCTATTGGCCTCAATATCCTTCTCCCTGAGCGTCGTTTGGCAGCTTGCATTTTGCTGCAAGGAGCACAACACCTGGACACCCCAAACCCCCCGGGGTGGGAGCAAGAAGGGCACCATTGCTGGGAATGGCACAGTCCTCACCCGCGCCCACGGTTTTCTTGGAAGCCACACTGGAGGTGGGAATTGCACCCATGGGAAAGGTGAGGGCTGATTCACAGCTACCAGCCCTGGCACGCCGGGCACCCAGCAGCACTGCTGCCATCTGCTCGTGCCCACGTCACCTTTGGCAGGGCAGAGCTGGCAGCCCATCCCCGAGCACCGGGGGTCAGCACCGAGAGTCAGCACTGCCCAGCAGCCCCACTCTGCCTCTTCCTCCTCCTGCTCTCCAGGATGCACCGTCAGCCATAGAGATGGTGTCCCCAGCACGACGTCCCCATCGTGTCCTATGGGGCCCTGCGGGGAGGCTCGTTCGAGCCAGGGCTTCCCCAGGGCTTCTCCATAACGGGAGCTGCTCCCTCCTGCTCCGCTCCATAAGAGGAGAGGCGGCTGGGAGCGCTGAGCACAGCTTGGCTTCCCCCATGGATTCCTTTCCTGCCCGTCACTGACAGATATAGTGCCCACGTCAGCACGGCCGTGTCAGCCGGGTCTCGGTGCCCGGGATGCCATGGGGTGCAGGGGGTCCTTCTTGGCATCATCCCTCACCCCCTCCTTGCGTTGAGGCAGCAGGGGATGAGCTCGCAGGTGTCAAACGGGATGAAAATAAGGGCTGTGAGTGCAGGGCTGTCCTTCATCTCTCTGTCCCGTGTGTGCTGGTGGCACGGCAACATGGCTGGGTTCCCCCCGGGTGGCTGCAGGACTGCTGGCACAGCTCGAGCCCTGGAGTCCTGCTTCAGGTGTCACATCTGCCAAAACGTGGGGCTTTTCTCCTCAAACCCCAAAGCTGTGATGACAACCCAGGTGTTACGATGCTGATCTTTGGGTTCAACCATCCCACACCTCACACAGGGACCGGGATGTGCCAAACCCCGGAGTGCTGCCTCGCTCCCCTCCGCCTCTGCAGGGCAAAGCCCAGGCCCCAGAGCCCTGCTCCCTTTGTGCTTTGGGGCTGACGTCCTGACAGATCACTGCAGCAGGGAAGGGAGCACCCAGGAGAGCCATGACCGCAGCCAGCAAGTCAGTGCTTTGGGCAATTAATCTCTTTAAAACCCTTAATGAAGCATGATCAGGTTACAGGTCTGCCATCAGGTCGGGTTGCTGTGCAGACAGCCCTCCTCCATAGGGCCCAGCAGCTGTGGGCTTTAACATATACATATATAGGGTGCGTGGGGACCCGTTCCCACCTCCTCCAGCCCCATGGGCGCAGTGAGCAGGGCGCAGCCCCTCGGTGCACCTTGCCCTTTGAGGCCACGTGCTGCACACATGGTTGAGTTATTTTGGGGTCCCTTCCCAGGGCTCCCAGCAGGGGACACTTCCCACAAGGCGCAGGTGCTGGGATGCTTGGTGTCAGCCTTTCATTGGGGTCACATCTGATGGGGACGGGAGGCGGTGACAGGACCCTGCCCAGCATCTGTGGGAGTTGGGTGGGAGCTGCCTGAATGCCAGCGAAGCACAGCATGGATGCATCCCACTGCTGCCCAATGGAGCAGGAAGAACCTCTGAGAGTCCATCAGTCCCACAACACAAGGGGCCAAATGCCTCTGAGCATGGGAGGAAGGCAGCTGGGAATTGGCCCAGGGGCCACTTGCAGCAGGAATGGGTTCCTGAGACCTGAAAACCTGCAAAAGGACGGCATGGGGAGGGGGGGGATGACAGGGGTGTCCCAAATGGTCTCGGGCAGCAACAGCTTTGTCCAGGGGATGAGGTGGCTGCAGATCCCATGGTGACCTCGAATCTGGGGGTCTCAGACCCTCAGCTGTGGTTTGGGGGCAGCAAAGGGAGATCCCCAAAATGGGATTTACTGACGTTTCTCTGTGTGTCCAAACAGGGGGCTGAAGGAAGGGGTGGGAGATGGAACTTTTCACGGGTTCAGAAAGAGCTCACAACACCACGAGGTGCCACCCGTATTCCCAGTGCTACCACAGCTGGGCCTGGAAAAAAGAGCCTGAGAACCCACTGTGGTGTCCCCCACGACCCCCAAAATCCTGTGGGCTGAGCTCAGGTGCTCTGAGGGGCCAATTGGGGATGGAAGGGGCAATTCCCACCTGCTCGGGCTGACTGGGGCTAATAGGGGCAAATTGGCTTTTAAAGGAGACCAAGGTGGAGGGCAGAGAGGTGGGGGTGTCCTGAGAGAAAAGGGGCACCAATTCAGGTGGGGACCCCGAGAGACCCCATGACACCACATCCCACCTCCCCTTCCTTTCAGCCCCATGTCACAGCCCCCCATCAGACCCATACCTCACCCCCC
>NW_024964850.1:0-637 GCF_019238085.1 Lagopus leucura
GCTGGTGTTGACAGCCTGCCCAAAGCTGGGCATGGGAAAGGCCTACACGCCCCCCCACCCCCCCCAGCCCCACACCCAGCCCCACTCACAGCCACAGGCAGGGCGCTGCCGGCCCCTCGGTACAGATGCATGAACCCCACGTAGAGGACGGCGGCCGCCGCCGAGTAGAGGAACGACAGGACGGCGACGGTGACAAAGAACTGCGCCGACGACGAGAAGTCGCCCACCAGGTGAACGTCGCCATCCGGCCAGCCTGAGCCACACAGAGCGGGGAGCGACGGCGTGAAGGTGGCCTGGTTCAGCCTGGGGAGATTTGGGGTCGGAGGGGAGGAGAAGGGTTGGGTTGGGTTGGGGCTCGGAGAGATCGGCCCGGCCCATTGGGGGCTATGGGTTGACCTGATGGCCGATTCCTCCTTCACATTTTATGGGGTCTTCCCCTGACCCCAAAGACCCTAAACCCCTCCCCTATATTCTATGGGGTCTCCTTCTGACCCCAAAGACCCTAAGCCCCCCAGTTCCCATCAGTTAGGCTCCACAAGATGGAAGAGGGCAGCTCAGCCCATTGGGTTCTATGGGTTGACCTGATGGTCGAGCACTCCTTCACATTTTATGGGGTCTTCCCCTGACCCCAAAGACC
>NW_024964850.1:737-2366 GCF_019238085.1 Lagopus leucura
CCCCCAGTTCACATCAGTTATACCCTACAAGGAGAGAGAGGGCAACTCAGCCCATTGGGTTCTATGGGTTGACCTGATGGCTGAGCACTCCTTCACATTTTATGGGGTCTTCCCCTGACCCCAAAGACCCCAAACCCCTCCCCTGTATTCTATGGGGTCTCCTCCTGACCCCAAAGACCCTAAGCCCCCCAGTTCCCATCAGTTATGCCCCACAAGATGGAAGAGGGCAGCTCAGCCCATTGGGTTCTATGGGTTGACCTGATGGCCGAGCCCTCCTTCACATTTTATGGGGTCTTCCCCTGACCCCAAAGACCCCAAACCCCTTCCCCATATTCTATAGGGATCCCCCTGACCCCAAAGACCCTAAGCCCCCCAGTTCACATCAGTTATACCCTACAAGGAGAGAGAGGGCAGCTCAGCCCATTGGGTTCTATGGGTTGACCTGATGGCCGACCTCAATGCTGCCCCTCCCATGGCTTTTAAGGGGTCTTCCTGACCCCAAAGACCCCAAACCCCTCCCCTATATTCTATGGGGTCTTCTCCTGACCCCAAAGACCCCCACCCCCCATTTCACATCAGTTATAGCCTAGAAATAGGGAGAGGGCAGCTCAGCCCATTGGGTTCTATGGGTTGACCTGATGGCCAATTCTCAGACCCCAAAATACCCAAAAGCCCAACAAAAATGGGGATTTGGGGGGCAGATCCCAACGACCCCAATACCCACAGACCCCAAAGTGCCTCCCCACCCCATAACCAATGGGATTTGGGGGTAGAATCCATACAAAAAGCCCCAAATCCCATCCAAACTCAACAAACAATGACCACTTTGGGGTAGAACCCAATGGACCCTAAAAGATCCCAAGGAAACCCAACAAAAATGGGGATTTGGGGGCAGATCCCAACGACCCCAAAACCCACAGACCCCAAAGTGCCTCCACACCCCATAACCAACGGGATTTTGGGGTAGAATCCATACAAAAAGCCCCAAATTCCAACCAAACTCAACAAACAATGAATATTTTGGGGTAGAACCCAATGGACCCTATAAAAGATCCCAAAAATCCCAAGGAAACCCAACAAAAATGGGGATTTTGGGGGCAGATCCCAATGACCCCAAAACCCACGGACCCCAAAGTGCCTCCACACCCCATAACCAACGGGATTTGGGGGATAAAACCCATCAGAACCTACAAAAGACCCCCAAATCCACCCCAACATGGCGGAATCCATAAAAGACCCCCCAAAACCCCAACAAAACTCAACAAAAATGGGGATTTTGGGGGCAGATCCCAACGACCCCAAATCCCACAGACCCCAAAGTGCCTCCACACCCCATAACCAATGGGATTTGGGGGTAGAATCCATACAAAAAGCCCCAAATCCCATTAAAACCCAACACAAAATGACCACCTTGGGGTAGAACCCAACGGACCCTAAAAGATCCCAAGGAAACCCAACAAAAATGGGGATTTGGGGGCAGATCCCAACGACCCCAAAACCCACAGACCCCAAAGTGCCTCCACACCCCATAACCAACGGGATTTGGGGGTAGAATCCATACAAAAAGCCCCAAATCCCATCCAAACCCAACACAAAATGACCACTTTGGGGTAGAACCCAACGGACCCT
>NW_024964851.1:0-1266 GCF_019238085.1 Lagopus leucura
CATAGGACCCCCCGGCCCCATAGGACCCCGTACCCCGGAGCAGCCCCACAAACAGCAGCGCCGCTGCGAAGCCCATCGCGGGGAGTGGGCGGGGCCAGCGCGAGGGGGCGTGGTCAGGAGCGGGGGTGGGGCCGGGTGGCCGAGGCGGGGGCGGGGCTTTTGTTAGGGGGCGTGGTTTACAGATGGGGCGTGGTCTTTCTTTTATGGGGGCGTGGTTTGCTGTCAGTGGGCGTGGTCAATGTGTGGGGCGAATGAAACGGGCCTGCGGTTTGTGGGCGGGGCTTTGGGGAGGGGGCGTGGCTCTGTAAGCGCGAGTGGGCGGGGCTAATGAGAGGGAGTGGTCACGTGGGTGTGGCTTAATGGGGGGAGGGCCGAATGAGGAGGCAGGTGGGGGTCCCAAAATTTGGGGGGGGTGGAGAGGGGGGGGGGGTTTGGGGTCCCTAAAATTGGGATTTTGGGGGGGATTTGGGATTTTTGAGGTCCCTAAAATCGGGATTTTGGGGTTTTTGGGGTTTTGGGGTCCCTAAAACGGGTTTCTGTGGGATTTGGGTTTTTTTGGGTGCTTGGAGGAATTCGGGGCGGCGCCGCACGGGGGCGCTCTCGCCCGGCTTTTTCCATTACGCGGCGAACCGGAAGTGCCTCCACAGGAAGCGCCGCTCCACCGGAAGCAGGAAGCTGAGCGGAGCGGCGCGGACGGAAGTGAGTGTGGGGCGGGAAATGTGGGGCGGCGGACGCGGAGTTGTGGGGCTGAGGGAGCCGCCCCAAAGGAGCGGGGAGGGGGGGGCGGCCCCACGGCTATGGGGCGGGGATCTGTGGGGCAGGGATCTATGGGGCTGCCCCACACCTATGGGTCAGTTCCGTATCTATGGGGCAGTAATCTGTGGGGCTGTCCCATCTCTGTCGGGTGTGGTGCTGTGGGGCAGCCCTACAGCTACAGGCCAGGCCTCTATGGGGTAGCCTCACATCTATGGGGCAGGGCTCTGTGGGGCAGCTCTGTATCTATGGGGCAGTAATCTATGGGTCACATTTATACGGCACAGCTCTATGGTGCAGCTCCGTTATCTGTGGGCAGCCCCACATCTATGGGGCAGGATGCTGAGGGTCAGCAGCCCCACATGTATGGAGCATGGCGCTATAGGGCAGAGCTCTATGGGGCAGCCCCATGTTTATGGGGCAGGGCTCTATGGGGCAGCCCCACATCTATGGGGCAGAGCTGTATGGGGCCGCATCACTTCCTGCAGGAAATCGCTGCTCGGGGGGGGGGGG
>NW_024964852.1:0-1366 GCF_019238085.1 Lagopus leucura
CAAACCCACGGGGACACTGGGAATGCCCCAAAACCCATGGGGACATTGGGACTGCCCAAAACCCAGTGGACATTGGGACTGCCAAAAACCCAGGGGAAGTTTTGACTGCCCCAAACCCATTATGGACATTGGGACTGCCCCAAACCCATTATGAACATTGGGACTGCCCCAAATCCAGGGGGACATTGGGACTGCCCCAAACCCATGGGGACATTGGGACTGCCCCAAATCCACAGGGGACATTGGGACTGCCCCAAACCCATGGGGACATTGGGACTGCCCAAAACCCAAGGGGACACTGGGACTGCCCCAAACCCAGGGGACATTGGGACTGCCCCAAACCCAGGGCGACATTGGGACTGCCCCAAACCCATGGGGACACTGGGACTGCCCCAAACTCAGGGGACATTGGGACTGCCCCAAACACATGGGGACACTGGGACTGCCCCAAACCCAGGGGACATTGGGACTGCCCCAAACCCAGGGGACGTTGGGACTGCTCCAAACCCACGGGGACATTGTAACTGCCCCAAACCCATGGGGACATTGGGACTGCCCCATACCCAGCGGACAATGGGACAGCCCGAAACCCAAGGGGACACTGGGAATGCCCCAATCCCAAGGGGACATTTGGACTGTCCCAAACCCATGGGGACACTGGGGCTGCCCCAAACCCAGGGGACATTGAGACTGCCCCAAATCCACGGGGGAATTGTAACTGCCCCAAACCCATGGGGACATTGGGACTGCCCCAAACCCAGGGGACGTTGGGACTGCCCCAAACCCATGGGGACATTGGGACTGCCCCAAACCCAGGGGGACATTGGGACTGCCCCAAACCCATGGGACACTGGGACTGCCCAAACCCAGGGGGACATTGGGACTGCCCCAAATCCATGGGACAGTGGGACTGCCAAAAACCCAGGGGGAGTTTTGACTGCCCCAAACCCATTATGGACATTGGGACTGCCCCAAACCCATTATGAACATTGGGACTGCCCCAAATCCAGGGGGACATTGGGACTGCCCCAAACCCATGGGACATTGGGACAGCCCCAAATCCACAGGGGACATTGGGACTGCCCAAAACCCAGTGGACATTTGGACTGCCCCAAACCCAGGGGACATTGGGACTGCCCCAAACCCAGGGGGACACTGGAACTGCCCCAAACCCAGGGGGACATTGGGAGTGCCCCAAACCCACGGGGACACTGGGACTCCCTAAAACCCAAGGGGACACTGGGAATGCCCCAAACCCATGGGGACATTCGGACTGCCCAAAACCCAGTGGACATTGGGACTGCCAAAAACCCAGGGGGAGTTTTGACTGCCCCAAACCCATTATGGACATTGGGACTGCCCCAAA
>NW_024964853.1:0-3287 GCF_019238085.1 Lagopus leucura
TATGGGGGTAATGGGGACATGGGGACATATGGGGGTAATGGGGACATGGGGACATATGGGGACATATGGGGGCAATGGGGACATAGGGACATATGGGGGTAATGGGGACATGGGGACATATGGGGGTAATGGGGACATATGGGGGTAATGGGGACATGGGGACATGGGGACATATGGGGGCAATGGGGACATAGGGACATATGGGGGTAATGGGGACATGGGGACATATGGGGGTAATGGGGGTAATGGGAGGACATGGGGACATGGGGGGACATAGGGACATGGGGGTAATGGGGACATGGGGATATGGGGACATCAGGACATGGGGACATGGGGGGATATGGGGGTAATGGGGACATGGGGGGACATGGGGATATGGTGGTAATGGGGGTAATGGGTGTAAGTGGGGACATGGGTGACATGGGGTGGCCATGAGGGCGTCCCTGTGGGGAGCTCCAATGGCCGACACTTGGGGTGTGTCTGTGGGAGTTCTATGGGGCGGGCGGTGGGGTGGCACTGAGGTGTCCCTGTCCCCATGGGCGCGGTGTGGGGCGGCCCTGCGGTGGCTGTGGGGCAGCACGGCTGCATCTCCCCACAGGACGGAACGCTGGCGCTGGGGGCTCCAGGGGGGTATTACTTCTGGGGTGAGTGCAGCCCCACAGCGTGATGGCGGGGACAGTGGGTGACACAATGGGTGACAGTGGGTGACACAATGGGTGACACAATGGGTGGCAGTGGGAGTCGCAGTGGGTGACAGTGACAATGGGTGCCACGAGGGATGACAAAATGGGTGTCAATGAGTGACAGTGGGCGACGTGGTGGGTGACAGTGGGGGAAAATGGGTGTCTGAGTGACAGTGGGTGACGGCGGGTGACAGTGGGTGACACTGTGTGACAATGGGAGTCGCAGTGGGTGACACAGTGGGTGACAGTGGGTGACACTGACAGCGGGTGCCACAATGAGCGTCAACGTGTGTCAGCGGGTGACAGCGGGTACCACAATGTGCATCCCTCCATGTCCCCCGTGTCCCCCCTTGTCCCCCTTTTCCCCCCACGTCCCTCCTGCAGGGCTGCTGTTCGTGGTGGAGCTCGCCTCCATCCTCTCCCGTTTCCCCAACTCCTCGCTGCTGTGGCCTCACAGCCCCGGCCGCCCCACAGCCGAGCCGGCGGATCCCGACTCCACCGACGGCTACCGGGGTGAGCGGCGCGGCGCCGCCGCCGGGGGGGGGGGAGGGAGGGGTTGGGAGCCGAGGGCCGCGGTGCTGACGGCGCCGACATCCGCAGGCTACGCCGTGGCCGTGGGAGAGTTGGACGGCGACCCCAAAACCAAAGGTTGGCCGCCCCTTTGCCCCCCAGCCCCTCCGTGGGGCCGCGACCCCCCGGCCCTGCGTGGCCCAAGGACCCCGCGGGAGCTCAGGGCCGGTTGACCCCACAGAGTTCGTGGTGGGGGTCCCCAATAAGGGCAGCACCAGGGGCGAGGTGAGCGGCGTGCCGGGCGGGGGGCTGCAATGGGGCGGGGGCTGCAAGGGGAATCGGGGACCGATGTCACCATGGGGCAGGTGGAGATCTTCAGTGCGGGGCTGGCGCTGCGCCGCGTGCACGGCATCCCCAGTGAGCAGGTACTGCACCCATGTACTGCCCCATAGCACCGCCCCATAGCACCCGTGTACTGCCCCATAGCACCACCCCATAGCACCCGTGTACTGCCCCATTGCACCCCATGCACCGCCCCATAGCACCCCATGCACTGCCCCATAGCACCCCACACACTGCCCCAAAGCACCCATGCACCGCCCCATAGCACCCATGTACTGCCCCATAGCATCCAATGCACCACCCCATAGCACCCCACACACCATCCCATAGCACCCCATGGCACCCCATAGCACCCAATGCATTGCCCCAAAGCACCCCATGTACTGCCCCAATGCACCACCCCATAGCACCCCACACACAGCCCCATAGCACCCCATAGCCCTGTAACCCCACTCTGCCCCTGGTGCCACCCCACCCCAGGTGGCCTCCTACTTTGGGCACACTGTGGCCGTGGCCGATGTCAACGGGGACGGGTGAGGATCCCAAAGTGTGACGGCACCGAGAGCCTCCTGGCCCCGTGTGGGGCTATGGGGCCGCAGGGCCTTGGAGTGACGGGGCTGTGAGGCAGTGGGGTTATGGGGGCTTGGATGTATGGGGCAACGGAACCGTGGAGTTGTAGCACTGTGGGGTCATGGAGCTGTGGGGCAACGGGGCCGTGGAGTTGTGGGGTTATGGGGCTTTGGAAGCACGGGGTTCTGGGGCCACGGAGCTGCGGGGTTGTGGAGGCATGGGGCAACGAAACCATGGGGTTCTGGAGCGGTGGGGTCACGTGGGCACGGAGCAATGGGGCCCGGAGCTGCGGGGTTACGAGGCTGTGGGGCGACGAGACAACGGGGCTGCGGGGCGACGGAACCGCGGGGCTGCGGGGCTACGGTTCGGACGCGCAGGAGGGACGACGTGCTGGTGGGAGCCCCGCTGTTCGTGGAGCGGAGCGCGGACGGGAAGCAGCGCGAGGTGGGGCGGCTCTACGTCTACCTGGGCGGCTCCCGGCGGCCATGGGAGCGGCGCCCCCAGACCCTGACGGGCACGGAGCCCTACGGCCACTTCGCCGCCGCCATCGCCCCGCTGGGGGACCTGGACCTCGACGGCTGCGGCGGTAACGGCGGCGCGGAGCCCCGCTCAACCCCGCGGCTCCCCGCTGCCGCCCGGCCCGACCCCCGGCGCCACCCGAACCCGCGTCGCCCCTTCCCCCGCCGCCCCGTTGCCGCCCGCCCGTAACCCCGGCGCCCCGTCGAGCCCCGGTGTCCCCTTCCTCCTGTTGTCACCTCGTAGCCCTCGCTGCCCCCTCCCGCTGCCACCCCGGTGCCAGCCCCCCCCCCCCCCCCAATCCCATAGCGCTGCATCGCCCGTTTCGCCCCTTTCCGTGCTGCCCCGTTGCCGCCCGTCCCATAACCTGGTCACCCCATAGAACCCTGATGTCCCCTTCCTCCCACTGCTGTCACCCTATAGCTCCCCACTGCTCCTCCCAGTGCCACCCCCCGTCACCCCCTTACCCCATTGCGCTCCATTCCACCTTTCCATGCCGCCCCGTTGCTGCCTGCCCCATAACCTCGTCACCCCACAGAACCCCGATGTCCCCTTCCTCGTGTTGTCACCTCGTAGCCCGCGCCGCGCCCCACCCCCCAGGCCCCCCCGCCGCCCCCCCCGGCGCCCCCCCCCCCGGCCGGGGGGGGGGGGGGGGGGGGGGGGGGG
>NW_024964853.1:3387-5025 GCF_019238085.1 Lagopus leucura
GCGCCCCCTCCCGCTGCCACCCCCGTGCCCCCCCCCCATCATCCCATCACCCTCTGACCCGCCCCATAGCGCTGCATCGCCCCTTTCCGTGCCGCCCCGTTGCCGCCCGCCCCATAACCTGGTCACCCCGTAGAACCCTGATGTCCCCTTCCTCCCACTGCTGTCACCCTGTAGCTCCCCGCTGCTCCTCCCAGTGCCACCCCCCCCCACCCCCTCATCCCCCCCATTGCACTCCATTTCACCTTTCCATTCCGCCCCATTGCCGCCCGCCCCATAACCTGGTCACCCCACAGAGCCCCGATGTCCCCTTCCTCCTATTGTCACCCCATAGCCCTTTACTGCCCCTCCCGGTGCCACCCCCGTGCCACCCCCCCCCGCCCCCTTGCCCCCCCCCCCCCCCCCCCCCTCCAGTGCGCCTTTCCGGGCTGCCCCATTGCCGCCCACCCCATAACTTTGTCACCCCACAGCCCCCCTCTGTCTCCTCCCAGTGCCACCCAACCCATCCCCGCCCCCCACCTCCCCTCTCGCCCCTCCCCACGCCGCCCCGTTGCCCCCCGCCGCCCCGCTCTCAGCCCCTCAGTGCCACCCTCCCGCTGTCCCCGCACCCCAGACGTGGCGGTTGGCGCCCCATACGGCGGTGACGATGGCAGCGGGGCGGTGCTCATCTTCCGGGGGCAGCGGGAGGGGCTCAGCCCGACCCCAGCGCAGCGCCTCAGCAGCCCCTTCCCCGGCCCTGCCGCCTTCGGCTTCGCGCTCCGTGGTGGCACCGACATCGATGGCAACGGGTACCCAGGTACGGCCACGACACCCCGACATGGCCGTGGGAACCCTAATATGGCTGTGGGAACCCTAATATGGCCATGGGTACCCTAATATGGCTGTGGATACCTTAATATGGCTGTGGGTACCTTAATATGGCTGTGGGTACCCTAATATGGCCATGGGTACCTTAATGTAGCCATGGGAGCGTTAGTATGGCCATAGGTAACCCTAATATGGCCATAGGTACCCTAATATGGCCATGGGTACCCTAATAGGGCCACAGGTACCTTAATATGGCCACAGGTACCCTAATATGGCCACAGGTACCCTAATATGGCCATGGGTAGCCTAATATGGCTGTGAGTACCTTAATATGGCTGTGGGTACCCTAATATGGCCATGGACACCCCAGTATGGCCATGGGAACCCTAATGTGGCCATGGGTACCCTAATAGGGCCACAGGTACCTTAACATGGCCATGGGTACCTTAATATGGCTGTGGGTACCTTAATATGGCCGTGGGTGCCCTGGCACTGGGCACAGCTGTGCCACCCCCATGAGCCCCCATGTATCCTCACCCCTCTGTGCCCCACAGATCTGCTGGTCGGTGCTTTTGGGGTCTCCATGGTGGCCGTGTACAGGTGCGTGCTGTGGGGTCGGGGGGCTCTGCCCCATAGCGGTGGGTGCTGATGGCGCCGCAATGCAGGGCGCAGCCGGTGGTGGTGGCCCAGGCGCAGCTGAGCGTCCCCAGCGGGCTGAACCCACGGGTGACAGAGTGCGTCCTGCCAGGGAGTGACAGCCGTGTCACCTGGTGAGAGGGGACACCACTATGGGACACTGCTATGGGACACTGCTATGGGACATGGCTATGGGAC
>NW_024964853.1:5035-13035 GCF_019238085.1 Lagopus leucura
ATGGGACATGGCTATGGGACACTGCTATAGGACACCGCTATGGGACACTGCTATGGGACACCGCTATGGGACACTGATATGGGACACCGCTATGGGACACCGCTATGGGACACTGCTATGGGACACCGCTATGGGACGCTGATATGGGACACTGCTATGGGACACTGCTATGGGACACTGATATGGGACACCGCTATGGGACACCGCTATGGGACACTGATATGGGACACTGCTATGGGACACTGCTATGGGACACTGCTATGGGATGCTGCTTTGGGGACACTGTGGGGACACCATCAGGGCATGGTTGGGGCACCGTCCTGGGGACGCTGCTGTGGGGATGCTCTATGGGGGCACCATGGAGACACCATGGGGACGTCACTTTGGGGACACTGTGGGGACACTGTGGGGACACCAGTTTCAGGGATATGGCCATGGGGACACTGGTGTGGGGACACTCTGTGGGGGTACCATGGGGACACGGCCACGGGGACATCGCTTTGAGGATGCCGTTGGGACACTGTTGTGGGGATGTGATGGAGACACTGTGGGGACAGGGCCATGGGGACACCAGTTTGGGGACATGACCTCTAGGATGCTCTATGGGGGCACGTGGGGACAGAGCCACAGGGACACTGCTTTGGGAACACCATCACTGGGATGCTCTATGGGGACACCGTGGGGACACGGTCACAGGGACAGAGCCACGGGGACACTGTGGGATACGGCCATGGGGACACTGTCCTGGGGACACGGCATGGGGGAACCATGGGGACACTGCTTCGGGGTCACCAGCACCGGGATGCTCTGTGGGGGCACCATGGAGACAGAGCCATGTGGGGACAAAGCCATGGGGACAACAGCTCAGGAACGCTTTGGGGACACAGCCATGGGGACAGTGTGGGGACAGAGCCATGGGGACACTGCTGTGGGGGCACTTGGGGGGCACAGCCGTGGGGACAGTGTGGGGACAAATCAATGGGGACACTGCAGTGGGGGCACTTTGTGGACACAGCCGTGGGGACAGAGCCACGGGGACACCGCTGTGGGGGCGCTATGGGGGCGACACGGCCATAGGGACGCTGTCACCACCATGGGGACGCGGTCCCGGGGACGCTGCGTGGAGACGCCCTTTGGGGGCAGCCACAGGGACGCCCCCCCACGGCCGTGTCCCCGCAGCTTCGAGGCGCAGCTCTGTGTCTCCGTGTCGGGACGCCGCATCCCTCGCAGCATCCGTGAGTGCGGCACGGCGGGGGGCCGGGCGGTGGCACCGGCACGGCGCTGTCACCACGCTGTCACCTCAGGGCTGGTGGCAGAGCTGCAGCTGGACCGCCTGAAGCAGAGGGGACACCGCAGGGTGCTGCTGCTGCGGGGACAGCAGGCGGCGTGGCAGCGGGAGGTGACCTTGGAGCCGGGGATGTCACCGCAGTGCCACCAACTGGCTGCGTACCTGAGGGTATGGCGTGGTGACACCGGTGTGGGGTGGCGACGTTAAACATGGGGTGGTGGCGTTGGGGGTGGGACAATGACATTGAGTACGGGATGGTGGCATTGGGCATGGAATGGTGACAACGGGTTTGGGGTCGGGACAGTTTGGGACAGTGATATTGAGTAGGGGATGGTGGCATTAAATATGGGATGATGACACCGGGTGTGGGGTGGTGACATTAAATATGGGGTGGTGGCATTGGGTGTGGGGTGGGGATGTTGGATGTAGGATGGTGACATTGGATATGGGATGGTGACATTGGGTGTGGGACGGTGACACCAGGTTTGGGGTGGTAACACAGGGTTTGGGGCAATGACATTGGGTAAGGGGAGGTGACATTAAATATGGGATGGTGACATCGGGTGTGGGATGGGGATGTTGGATGTGGGATGGTGGCGTTGAGTGTGGGATGGAGACATTGGGTTTGGGACAATGACATTGAATGTGGGATGGTGACATTAAATATGGGATGGTGACATTAGGTGTGGGGCAGTGACACTGGATATGGGATGGTGGCACTGAGTATGGGATGGGGACGCTGGGTTTGGGATGGTGGCATTGAGTACGGGATGGTGACATTGGACGTGGGATGGTGATGTTGGTGTGGGGTGGTGACGTGGGGTTTGGGACAGTGACATCAGGTGTGGGATGGTGACGTTGGGTATGGGATGAGGACATCAGGTTTGGGGTGGTGACGTCGGGTGTGGGACAGTGATTGAATATGGGCTGGTGACATTGAGTATGGGGTGGTGACATCAGGTGTTGGGATGGTGGCACTGAGTACGGGATGGGGACATGGGCTACGAAATGGTGACGTCAGGTATGGGACGGTGGCACTGAATACGGGGTGGTGACATCGGGTTTGGGACCGTGATGCTGCTTGTGGGGCAGTGACATCAGATGTGGGGCGGTGACGTCGGCGTGGGCAGTGACAGCCAGCACCAGGCTGCCCACCCACGGAGCGCCACCGCTGCGTCCCCAGGACGAAGGGGACTTCAGGGACAAACTGAGCCCCATCGTCACCAGCCTCAGCCTGGCGCTGCCGCCCCCAGACCCCAAAGGCCTGGGCCTGGTGCTCTATGGGGACACCCACGTGCAGGCGCAGGTAGGGGGCAGTGGGGACACGCGGGGCCATGCCGCCCCTCACGGTGCCTTGGGTGTCCCCACGTGTTGTCCCCATGTCCGTCCATCCCCACGCCGTCCCCCCCCAGACCCACATCATCCTGGAGGACTGTGGTGATGACAACGTCTGCGTCCCCGACCTGCGCCTCTCTGCCCACACGTGAGCCCCCCCCCCCACCCCAGGCCCCCCACCCCCCCCCCATTTCCCCCTGACCCGCTGCCCCCAGGCTGGATGCACGGCTGCGGATCGGCGATGACAACGCGGTGACACTGCGGGTCGGGGCCACCAACATGGGGGAGGGGGCTTTCGAGGCCGAGCTGTGGGTGCAGCTCCCGGATGGCAGCTTCTACCAGCGGGCGCTGAGTGACACACAGGTGGGCGACAGCGGAGATGGGATGGGGACAGGGGGACATCAGTGTGGGGTGGTGACACCGAGTATGGGACGGTGGCACCGGGTATGGGATGGTGACAATGGGTATGGGACGGTGGCACCGAGTGTGGGGTGGTGACATCGGGTGGTGACATCAGGTGTGGGGTGGGGACATGGGGTGGTGGCAGTCAGTATGGGACGGTGACATCGGTTGTGGGATGGTGACACTGAGTATGGGGTGGTGGCATTGGTGACACTGAGTGTGGGGTGGTGACATCAGGTGTGGGAAATGGCACAGGGTATGGGGCTGTGACCCCAGTTGCGGAAGAGGGATGTGCCGTGGTGACACTGAGTATGGGACAGTGACACTGGATGTGGGGTGGCGACGTCTGCTACGGGATGGTGACATTGGGTTTGGAATGGTGATGTCAGATATGGGACAGTGACACTGAGTGCGGGGTGGTGACATTGAATGTGGGATGGTGACGTTGGGTTTGGGGTGGTGACGCTGTGGTGTCACCCGATGTCACCGCTATGGGGACAGGAGAAGCTGAGCTGCAACCCCAGGAAGGAGAACGGAACCCACGTGGTGGTGTGCGACATGGGCAACCCCATGAAGGCGGGCACACAGGTGGGTGGCACTGTCACCTCCCGCGTCCCCTCCTGTCCCCCTGTGTCCCCTCATGTCACCTCACGTCCCCTCGTGCCGCCCCGCAGATCGCTGTGGCTGTGGAGCTGAGTGTCACCGGGTTGGAGGACGCGGGTGATGCCATCACCTTCCACCTGCAGCTCAGGAGGTGACGCCGTCCCCCTGCCGTCCCCCTGCTGTCCCCTGCCGTGTCCCCAAATGGTGCTGTGCTCACCCCCCTGTCCCCGCAGCAAGAACAGCCCCAGCGTCACCGCGGCCGTGACCATCCCTGTGGAAGCGCACGCAGAGATGGAGCTGAGGGGGTGAGGATGAGGATGAGGGGCTGCGGGGCTGCAGGGGGGCGGGGAGGTGACCCCACACGTCCCCATGTGCCACCAGCATGTCCCTGCCTGCCACCACCGTGCTGCCCATGGAGTGGCGGCAGGCTGGGGACAGCCGCCAGCCGGAGAACCATGGGGTGCGCGTGGAGCACGTCTACCAGGTAGGGCATGGCACAGGGGGGTGGAGGTGGCACGGCCCCAAAGTGTCACCGAGTGCCACCCGATGTCACCCCACAGCTGCACAATAAGGGCCCGGCCACCGTCACCAACGTCACCCTGAGCCTCCACATCCCCGTCGCCGCGGGCGGCCGCACGCTGCTGTACCTCCTGGAGCTGGGCACCGAGGGTGGCATCACCTGCGTGCCACCGCCGGACCTCAACCCCATGCAGGTGACACACGGGGACGAGCGCAGGGACGGCGCGTGTGGCAGCGCATTGAACGGCTGTCCGTCTGTCCCAGCTGGAGGTGGCCCAAGCCCCGGATGTGGGGCAGAGCAACGGGACGCGGCGGCGGGAGCGCAGGGACGCGGGGGACGAGGAGGAGAGCGTCAGTGTGGTGAGAGGGGGACGTGGGGGTGGCTGGGGACAGGGGGACGTGGGACATGTGACATGTGACGTGTGATGTGTGACATGTGACATGTGTTGTGTGACGTGTGACGTGTGACATGTGACGTGTGATGTGTGACATGTGACGTGTGACGTGTGACGTGTGACATGTGATGTGTGACGTGTGACGTGTGACGTGTGACATGTGATGTGTGACATGTGACGTGTGACGTGTGATGTGTGACGTGTGACGTGTGACATGTGACGTGTGACATGTGACATGTGATGTGTGATGTGTGACATGTGACGTGTGACATGTGATGTGTGACGTGCGACGTGTGATGTGTGACATGTGACGTGTGACATGTGACATGTGATGTGTGATGTGTGACATGTGACGTGTGACATGTGATGTGTGACGTGCGACGTGTGATGTGTGACATGTGACGTGTGACCTGTGACGTGTGACTTGTGACATGTGACGTGTGACGTGTGACATGTGATGTGTGACGTGTGACGTGTGACGTGTGATGTGTGACGTGTGACGTGTGACGTGTGACATGTGATGTGTGACGTGTGACATGTGATGTGTGACCTGTGACGTGTGACGTGTGATGTGTGACGTGTGACGTGTGACATGTGATGTGTGACGTGTGACGTGTGACATGTGACGTGTGACGTGTGACATGTGATGTGTGACATGTGACGTGTGACGTGTGATGTGTGACATGTGACGTGTGACGTGTGATGTGTGACATGTGACGTGTGATGTGTGACATGTGACGTGTGACATGTGATGTGTGATGTGTGACATGTGACGTGTGACATGTGACGTGTGATGTGTGATGTGTGACATGTGACGTGTGACATGTGATGAGTGACATGTGATGTGTGACGTGTGACGTGTGACATGTGACGTGTGACGTGTGACATGTGACGTGTGACGTGTGACGTGTGACGTGTGATGTGTGACGTGTGACGTGTGACATATGACATGTGACGTGTGACGTGTGACGTGTGATGTGTGACGTGTGACGTGTGACATGTGACGTGTGATGTGTGATGTGTGACATGTGACATGTGATGTGTGACATGTGACATGTGACATGTGACATGTGACGCGTGACATGTGACATGTGACGTGTGACGTGTGACATGTGACATGTGACATGTCACGTGTGACATGTGACGTGTGACGTGTGACATGTGACGTGTGACCTGTGACATGTGACATGTGACATGTGACATGTGACGTGTGACCTGTGACATGTAATGTGTGACATGTGATGTGTGACATGTGACGTGTGACGTGTGACATGTAATGTGTGACATGTGATGTGTGACATGTGACGTGTGACGTGTGACGTGTGACATGTGACGTGTGACATGTGACATGTGACGCGTGACATGTGACATGTGACATGTGACGTGTGACCTGTGACGTGTGACGTGTGACGTGTGATGTGTGACGTGTGACATGTGACATGTGATGTGTGACATGTGACGTGTGACGTGTGACGTGTGACATGTGACGTGTGACGTGTGACGTGTGACGTGTGATGTGTGACGTGTGACGTGTGACGTGTGACGTGTGACGTGTGACATGTGACATGTGACATGTGACGTGTGACGTGTGACATGTGACATTTGACATGTGACCTGTGACGTGTGACATGTGACGTGTGACATGTGACATGTGACATTTGACATGTGACCTGTGACGTGTGACATGTGACGTGTGACATGTGACATGTGAAATGTGACGCGTGACATGTGACATGTGACGTGTGACGTGTGACATGTGACATGTGCTGTGCCCACAGGACTGTGGCAATGCCACCTGTGCAGAGGTGTGGTGCCAGGCGGGCAGCATGGCGCAGGGACAGCGCGTGTTGGTGGCCGTCCGCGCGCTGCTCTGGATGGAAACCCTGCAGGTAGTGGCACCATGCCACTGCTGTCCCCTCTGTCCCCACGCTGTCACCGCCGTGTCCCCATATTGCCCCCGTGGTGTTCTGATGGTGTCCCCGTGGTGTCACTGTGTGTCTCCAGGATGTCCTTGTGGTGTTCCTGTGGTTTCCTTGTGGTGTCCCCATGGTGTCCCCATTTTGTCCCGGTGTCCCATGCTGTCACTGTGTGCCTTCATGGCATCGCCATCACGTCCCTATGATGTCCTCACGGTGTCCTTATGGCGTCCCCATGGTGTCATTCTGTGTCCCCGTGATGTTCTTGTAGTGTCTCCATGCTGTCACTGTGTGTCCTCATGGTGTCACCACTGTGTCCCCGTGGTGTCCCATGGTGTCACTGTGTGTCCCCATGATGTTCTTGTGGTGTCCTTGTGGATTCCTTGTGGTGTCCCCATAGTGTCCCCATGGTGTCCTCATGGTGTCCTTCTGTGTCCCCATGGTGTCCCCATGATGTGCCCACTGTGTCCCCTTGGTGTCCCCATAGTGTTCCTATGGTGTCCCCACGGTGTCCTCATAGTGACCCCATGGTGTCATTGTGTGTCTCCACAGCGTCCCCATGGTGTCCCTGTAGTGTCACCGTGTGTCTCCATGATGTCCTTGTGGTGTCCTTGAGGTTTCCTCATGGTGTCCCCATGGTGTCACTCTGTGTCCCTGTGGTGTCAATGTGTGTCCCCATCGTGTCCCCATGATGTGCCCACTGTGTCCTCATGGTGTTCCCACAATGTGCTCCCACAGTATTCCTGTGTTGTCCCCATGGTGTCCCCATGGTGTGTCCCCACAGTATCACCTCTGTGTCCTCGTGGTGTCCCCATGGTGTCCCCTTGGTGTCTCAATGGTGTCCCCATGCTGTCCCTGCTGTGTCCCCCGTGATGTCCCCACAGTGGGGCAGTGCCACAGCCTTGGCCATGTGGCAAACCCCCATGGGGACACCATGTGCCCATCCCCACGTGTCCCCCATATCCCCCCATTTCCCCCCATATCCCCCCATGTCCCCCCGTGTCCCCAGCAGGACGGCCACCCCCAGCACCTCTCCATCCACTCCTGGGCCTCCTTCAACACCTCAGCCATGCCGTACCACGTCCAGCCCCACGTGCTGCCCCACGGCACCGCCACGGTATGGTGCTGTCCCTCGGGGTCTCCCGATGTCCCCGCTGTGGTGGCACTGTCCCTGTGTCCCCCGTCCCCCCAGGCTGTCACCGAGGTGCTGCGCTCCCGGCCCGCTGCCGTCCCGGTGTGGTGGGTGGTGCTGGGGGTGCTGGCGGGGCTCCTCCTGCTTGCCCTCCTCGTCCTTCTGATGGGGATGGTGAGTGCTGGGGGAGAGGAGAGGGGACATCACTGGGGACACCTGGGGACACCCCGCAATGGGGCCCTGGTGTGCAGTGCGGGGTCACGTTGTCCCCTCCTGCAGATGGGGTTCTTCAAGAGGACGCGGCCGCCGGCAGAGGGGGACACTGGGGAGGGGGCAGCAGAACAGGGACAGGGCACGGAGATGGGGGACGGCCAGGGGTAGGGGAGGGGACGCCGTGTCCTGCCCCCCCC
>NW_024964854.1:0-1273 GCF_019238085.1 Lagopus leucura
GTCAGGGGGGTTACAGGGCCCTTATGGGGTCAGCATTTGATTTGGGGGTGTAGGACATGACAGCAGGGGCCCCCAACAGAGCCCAGGAGCTGTGAGCTCGCTGCCCCACATCCCCCATTGCTGCCCCCCACCCCTACCTGGGGGTGCAGGGTGCCCAGCAGAGCATCCAGCTGCATATCCAGGCTGCGGCTGCCGATGTCCACAGAAGCTTCCAGGATCTGACAGAGGCTCTGGAATCAGAGTGGAGGGGGGAAGAACTGAGAACTCACACTTGGAAGGAGGGTCCCTTCCTCAGCGCTGCAGGAGGGGACCAGAGCCGGGGGGGGGGGGGGGGGGGGGGGCAGAGGGGGCCCAGGCTGACCCCCCCCCCACAGCTCCCACCAGTGGGGGACAGCCACACGGCGTGGCAGATGGGACCGTGCACGGATTGAGCCCGGTGTTGGGATGGGATGATCTCAGGGCAACGCGCTCTCGGGGCATTTCCCATCGCTTCCCCCGCGGCCACACGCAGCTCCGTGCTCACCTTGGAGATGTAGAAGGACTCCGTGTGCTTCTTGTAGAGGGACAGGACGGCCGGGATCAGCTTTGGGAGCTGCTCCTCCAGCTTCTCGCCGGGCATCAGGTAGCTCATGGCTCCCAGAGCCTCCACCACTGCCAGCCGGAGCTGCGGGGGATAACGAGCGTTAATGAGGGCAGGGTGGATCCTGCACAGAATCAGAGACTCCGTAACTTTGAGCCAAAAGGATCAGCAGATCCAACCCCAACACGACGTGGCCCCAAAGTCCAACCCCAACCCACCCCGTTGTGAGTCCTAATTAGAACCACAGAGTCATTCAGGTTGGAAGAGACCTCCAAAGTTCCCCAGTCCAAACCCGACCTTCCCCATCGTGACCCTAAATAGAATCACGGAGTCCTTAAGGTTGAAAGACACCTCCAGGATCCCCCATCCAACCCCAAACCATCCCCATCGTGACCCTAAACAGACCAATAGAATCAGTAAGGTTGGAAAAGACCTCCAGGATCACCCGGTCCAACCCCAACCCACCCCACTGCAACCCCAAATACAACCATAGAATCGTTAAGGTTGAAGAGAACTCCAGGACCCACAGCTCCAACCCCAACCCATCCCACCACGACCCTAAATACAACCACAGCATCATTCAAGTTGGAGAAGATCAACAAGATCATCCAGTCCAACCCCAATCCACCCACACCACGACCCTAAACAGAAGCACAGAGCCATCAATGAAGGAAAAGAGCTTCTAGATCCCCA